>NC_134702.1:61533534-61751034 GCF_043290135.1 Rhipicephalus microplus
TTACGTCACTAACCTGTCATTGAACGGAAAGCCAACTAACAGCTTCTCTACGCCCTAGCAACCAAGATGGCCCCGCTGCTAGGCTTCCCGGCTATTGAAGTCTTTGGTACCGCCACGTGTGTAGACGAAGTCGCGAGGGCTTCACACTCATCGGGCGACTTGTCTCGATTGCGGTCTTTTGCAAGTATTTGGGATGCTCCCCAAAGCCTACATACAATATCAGGCTGCAACCGAGTGCTAGGGCTTTCTCTGTGAATTTATACCGGTGTATTCCACTCCCTCTCCGCGACGTCGTCAAGAAGGCGCCACACCACACATGCAGGAAGCAGAGGGCGTGATTCGTCGAGTGGACACATCCACTAACTGGTGTGCTGAGCTAGTTGTCGTCCCCGAGGTCTCGGGCGGCTATTGGCTGTTCGTGGACTTGACTCGTCTCAATAAGGTGATTCTTCGAGAGCGTCACGCACTCCTTACAGTGGAATAAATCCTCGCATTGCTGGGATGCATGGGCTATAGTTTTCTCCACGTTAGACGCCACGTTCTACCAGGTCAAGCGGTCCCCTGAGTCCAAAGAATCGACGCCCTTTATGACCCCATTTGGAAGCTATTGTTTCATCGGGCTACCATTGGGGATCACGTCGGCACCGGACTACTTCCAGCGGCAGATGTCCCTAATTCTGGAAGGCCAGGCGGGTGTGGTGAACTTGATAGACATCTTTGTATTTTGAAAGACACGCTCCTACACTCTAAGGCAAAAGGGTGTTAAAAGGGTGTGTAGTTCGTCCTTTTGGGGACTGATGGGGCTGCCACGACCATTAATCCCTTTAAGGACTAACGGTACCTTGTCTATCAGTTAGTCCCCACAGATGAGCTCAAGGTACTAACATTTAGTCCTCACACTTATACCTTAGTGAGTAACCGTTAGTCTCACAATTCATCTCAAAGGACAAACATTTAGTCCTCATGCTTGCACCTTATAGAGCAACTGTTAATCTCCACATTTACACCTTACCGGGTAACTGTTAGTCCTCACAGTTGCACCTTGCCGGACGAACGGTTGGTCCACTCAAATACTCCAATCTGATGAACTTTTTGTCCCCAGTTCATTGTTTTTTGTTCATTTTCCGCCAGACCTAATACTTTTTAGCCTGTTTTTCTGCGCAGTGAGCAAAAAATTGCGCAGAAAAGAACACACGTAAAAGTAGTTAGCCACCTATGCTTAACTGCTTTCGCAGTCACGATATAGTAAAAATAGTTAGACACACGTGACAGAAGATGAAGATGCACGCATATGACAAGTACGTACGTGCACGTTAATATAAAAACAAGCGTTAAAATATGACACAAAAATAACTTTACCTTCACATCTCGCACAGTCCTTCTGAAGCTGCTCTGACGATAGAGATGGATGACAGGCATCGCAGACGCCAGCGCACACAGTCTTCAGCACGCTGTGTGCCCATGGCTGCACAATAAGTATGCCAAATAGGGAGTCACGCGTGACAGAGGATGAATACAAATGCATATGAGAAATACGTGCAAGGTGAAATAAAAACATACGTGAGATATGACATGCTAATGATTTCGCCGTGATGTGACACATCGTCAAAGACTGATTTCGATCCCCGTAGCGCAACAGCTTAGGAGCGGCGGCTGCAGCCAGAACTCCGTGAACCTCCGTGCCGCTAACACGTCGGCGAGTCCTAAGCGAGCGACGTCGCTCAGCTCGAGCAAGCGTACGCGAGACCAAACACGGCGTTGCACGAGGAGTGTCTGCCGCCAGCGAACTTCGAACAGGAAAGCGAGCGTACGCTTCGCCGCCGTTATGAAGAGCGCCGAGCTGGTTTGGAGCTAGCGCCGAAGCGGCCCTTCTCCACAAACTCGAGCGAGTGCAGCGCGTAAACGCGAGTCCGCCGCCGTGGCCAGCGGACGGCGCCGAGCTGCTTGCGACCGACTGTAATGGCGACCGATTTTCAGTGAGTTCCGACGCTAGCGAAAGCCCCGCCAGCCCGTGCTGGTGCACTTACAACGTGCGACGTACTACAACCAAGCTCTTTACGAGAACCCGCAACGTGTTTTCGATGACTGCCAACACAGCGACGAGGTCTCAGCCCAATATCGTCAGCCCGGAGATCATCGCGGCGGCGAAGACAGGCGAGCACTCGATAAGCGAGCTTACGGGAGACCCACGGCAATGGCGGCCAATTTCCAGGTGGTCGCAAAGCACAGGCGAACTGCAGACGCCGAAGCTGTCCTTCGCGATGCCTTTCGTGCGTGCGATATACAACACGATCGAACCCGTTGCCGGCAAGCGCGATCCGTATCACACACGCGACAATTAGAGTAGAATAAAGAATGATAACCTACTTTCATTAGCATCCAGCGCTGTTTTCTGCCCTGAGTCGGACTGATTGATTGATTGATATGTGGGGTTTAACGTCCCAAAACCACCATATGATGATGAGAGACGCCGTTGTGGAGGGCTCCAGAAATTTCGACCACCTAGGGTTCTTTAACGTGCACCCAAATCTGAGCACACGGGCCTACAACATTTCCGCCTCCATCGGAAATGCAGCCGCCGCAGCCGGGATTTGATCCCGCGACCTGCGGGTCAGCAGTCGAGTACCTTAGCCACTAGACCACCGCGGTGAGGCAGAGTGAGTCAGACTGAAGCATATATCCTATAGGCTTGTTGACTTCTCGGCAGCCATA
The DNA here is from genome assembly GCF_043290135.1 of Rhipicephalus microplus. Taxonomy (NCBI): domain Eukaryota; kingdom Metazoa; phylum Arthropoda; class Arachnida; order Ixodida; family Ixodidae; genus Rhipicephalus; species Rhipicephalus microplus. The sequence goes on from NC_134702.1 coordinate 61,536,247, forward strand.
TTGGCCTCCCCAACTGTTGCTGTCGTGTGTTGGTCGTGACTATCTTGAAGCCAGAGATATACAGCGCGGCGTGGTGACGTGTCGAGACTTGCTCCAGACTTCATGGGTGCAGCGAAACGCAAAAGCAGCAGCCCACGCTCATCCAAGCGTATACACAAGCACCACCACGTAATTCTTAGATCGTCGAATCCATGCGGCCGTGGTCGAGCCAGTTCGAGCACTTCGAGCGCACGCGACGCGAACCGGTGGTGGTGGTAGTGGTTATAAGGAAGAGGAAAAAGGCACCTAATTTCTGTCTGCCGCGAACCGCCGCCGGCAAAGTACGGGAAAAGACTGAGCCAGCAGAGGAGGAGAGGGAGGCCTGGTCACCTTGGCAACGCCTTTCGCGCTGCCTGCAATGCCTGGGCGGTTCATCCCTTGGTTTCACGCGCCACGCTGCCCTCTCTGGTTGCGCCTCAACGGTCTACCCGTTAATTGCGCGTGCCTATTGGACTCCGTTACTCCTTTTTCGGGTAATTTTGCCTTAGAGTGTAGCATGACCACCGTCTCGGACAAGTCATGAACCGGCTAGCAGAGGCAGGAGTCACGATGAACAGCGCGAAGTGTTCGTTTGGCGATTCTAGTGTCAAGTTCTTTGGCGTCGTGGTCAGCGAGGAAAACATTTCGCCTCACTTAGACAAGGTTGCGGCCCTCCAAATCATGAACCCACCCGAAAATGTCTGTGAAGGTCCGTCACCATGCTGGGCCTCGTGAACCACATCGGACGCTTCTTGCCACGCGTTTCGGAGGCGATTGCGCCGATCCATGCACTGCTTTTCAAAAAAAAACATTGTTTGGATTTGGGGCCCTGGGCAGCAGTCCGCTTTCTCCGAACTGAAAAAGCTACTGTGCTCAGAACTCTGCTTGGCTCGGTACAACACCACATATACAACCACCGTCCACGATCTGAGTTGGCACCAGGTCCCAAGGTCCTGGGGCAGTACTTATTCAAGAGCAGCCGTCCACTTAACCTCAAACCGTCGCTTTTGCATCGTGCTCCCTCACACACACAGAAAGTCAGTACAGTCAAACTGAAAAAAAAGCTTTCACGGTGTCACAAAACGAGCGCTCAAAAGGGGTGCGCCGCCAAATTCTCGCGACGAAGCGCCGGAGAGATGCCTCGAGGTCAACGATAAAAAAAAACAAGCATCCAAAGACTCCCCGGGCGCGCGTCCCTCTTCTCTCGGAAGCGTAGGTTCGCCGACGAACCTCCTCACATCGGCGGCCAAGCAAGCCCTAGAAAGTTCTCGATGGAAAGGGGCATGGTGATGCAGGGTTGTGTCATATGTCGCGGACAGCCCTCGTACCGTCTCGCGCTTTCCCCAGCCTTCGCTGCGTATCGCGCCGACAAAATGATGAGAACTTTGTGGAATCTCGCGCGGAAGGTATTTAATCGAGCAGCAGAGATGTGAGATCAGGAGAAGAAGGAAGTTAGCGCCAGTGTGCGTGGGGTCATTCCGCCGCGTCTGTCGGCGAAGGTTTTGTCTTCAGTGACAAAACAGGAGACGAATGAAGTTAGCGCCAGAGTGCGTAGGGTGTTCTATCGTGTCTGTAGGCGAAGGTCTTGTCCTTAGTGACAAAGCAGGAGAAAAAGAAAGTATGCGCCAGAGTGCGTAGGGTTTTCCGCCGTGTCGTCGGCGAAGGTTTTGTCCTCAGTGACAAAGCAGGAGAAGAAAGTATGCGCTAGAGTGCGCAGGGTGTTTCGCCGTGTCAGCGAAGCCTTTTGTCTTCCGTGAGAAAGGAGGAGAAGAAGAGGATTTCCACCTGAGGGGTGAAGACTCGTGCTACAGGCAAGAGTGTGTGTCTACCGCCAGCGAGCGAAGACGCGTGGCAACAGCTGAGTGTGGGAAGCCGACGTGTTACCGGCGAACAAGTTTGGTGCTTGGGGAGCGGCCAATCGAAGGCGCGAGGTTTCCTGGAAGAGAAACTTCGGGGGCAGCGGAACGACAACAACACTGGACTTTGAGTGAGTGATTCTCGGAAGATTATTATTCAGACTTTTATTCCAAGAACTTTGGACGGAATAAGTTTCCTAACTCTTAAGTCTTTAAGTGTCTTGGTTGTTCGATGCATGCGACTGCATTGCAGTGCATATTGTTGTCTGTGTCCGTTGTTTCGAGTGTGGCTGATTGTACTGTGTAGTACGTTGTTTGATTGGTGAAACTATTTGGTGAAACTATGTTTGGTGATTCAACTATTGTCGGGTGTGCATACTTGTGTATCGTTTTGATCTGCCATAATTGAGAATATAATTCTGTTTTGTTTATCAACTCTCGGCTCTGACTTCTTCTTTGTGCCACAGCCGGCGTCCGCTGGCACGCCAAATAGGACCACTTCTAAATTGTCCACGCTTTCGTGGTGCAGTTCGGGGGGCCAATATTTCGGTCCTTGGGATCAGCCCGGCGATCGCCTCCCTAATTAACGGGACTTGTGACAATTATTCTGGCGTCCGCGACAGGACCTTTTTGGTTCACAGTGTGTCCAAAGTAGTGAGAAAGAGCCTCGAGTTGTTGATAGTGCTATCCGAACGATTTTGTGTGTCGCTCAGTGTTCTCGTTAACGAGTGTAGGAGAGTGTTCCGATATACTGATTTAGGCAGCTATTTTTTACACGCGGCAAGGTTTTATTTGCGAGACACAATGGATCTCGAAAAGTTAGTCGCTCTTGTTGAGAAGATGGGTCTTTCTGGCGCCGAACTACGCAAGTGGGTCACCCAGAAGGAAAAAAAGAAAAAGAGAGGGCCAAAGAAGAAAAGGCAGCTGAGCTGGAAAAAGAAAGTTTGGCGGTCGAAAGAGCCAAAGCGGAAAAAGAAGCTGAGTTGGAGAGAGAGAGGTTGGCAGCTGAGAGAGCCAAATAAGAAAAAGCAGCTGAGTTGTAGAGAGGGAGGTTGGCAGCTGAGAGAGCGAAAGAAGAAAGAGAGCAGCAATTGAAGTTGGAGCTAGAGAGACAAAAGTTGGCAGCTGAAAGGGCGAGAGAAGAAAGAAAAGCAAAGGAGCGACAGCTGAAAGAAGAAAGAGAAGCAAAGGAGCGACAGCTGAAAGAAGAAAGAGAGGCAAAGGAGCGACAGCTGAAAGAAGAAAGAGAAGCGGAGATGGCTGAAAGGGAACGGCAGTGGCAGCACGAGATGGAACTCGAGCGGCTCCGTTTGCAACAGCGAAGTGAAACTCCGGTCCAAGCTAGAGCTGAAAGCAGCGAACGGCAGGACCACGGCTTCCGCTTGAACCCAAGCAAGCTGCTCGTAGCGTTTGATGAAAGGAAGGGCGACCTTGACGCGTACCTTCAAAGATTTGATACGATTGCGAGGAGCCAGAATTGGCCGGAACATCAATGGGCAACTGCTTTGAGTGCTTGCTTGAGTGGTGAAGCGCTCAGTGTGTACGGTAGGCTGACGCCGACTGATGCAGCCAACTATGCAAAGGTGAAAGCTGCTTTGCTGAAGCGATTTAGATTTACTGTGGAAAGATTCCGGGACAGATTTCGGACAGGAAAGCCAGCTGATGGTGAGACGGCTGCGCAGTATGCCGCCCGACTTTGCCATTATTTCGACAGATTTATTGAACTTTCAGGGACAGCGCAGGAGTACGATGAGCTTAGAGAGCTCCTAATTAGACAACAATTTCTTACTAGTTGCCACCCAAGCCTGTCGCTGTACTTGAAAGAGAGGAAGGCTGAGTCACTTGAAGGCATGCTTGAATTGGCCGACCAATTCTTGGAAGCGCAAGGTGGCACAAATTTGGCCAGAGTCAAGAAGGAGTGTCCCGAAGATTCGAAGAAATCGGCACCCGAACAAAAGAAGCGTGCGCCCGAGAGTGTCCGCGATGTTTTCTGTGTAACCGAGTGGGTCATCGCGCTAGCAACTGTCGAACTAACTTTACAAGTCCTGCGGTTGTAAAATGTTTCAAGTGTGGTCAGACTGGGCACAAAGCAGACGCTTGTCGTAACGGAGTGAGTCAAACTCACCAGGTATCCTGTGTGCTAGCAGCACCAAAATGCGATGGTGATGCCGTCACCAACGGATTCGTAGAGTTGAAAAATGGGGAGAAACTTCCTATTGTGGGTGCTGTAATGACAAAACAGCCAACCGGTGTTACGAAGGGAATGCCAACGCTGCCTGGAAAAGTTACGGGCAAGAAGGTTACGGTGTTAAGAGATACCGGTAGCTCCACGGTTACCGTGCGGAGAAATTTGGTACGAGAAAGTGAGTTAACAGGCAAAACGAAACCAGTTTGCCTAATTGATAGTACGGTTCGGATGCTTCCCGAAGCAGAGATCGAGGTTGAAACTCCGTACTTCAGCGGGAAGGTTACTGCACTATGCATGACGACCCCCCTGTACGACCTCGTCATTGGAAACATCGACGGGGCGCGAGGGCCGAATGATCCAGAATGTTTGGGAAAAGACCCGAAGATGGAGCCCCCGCCGACACAAGGACCGCGAGATACAGCGGAGAAGAATCCCGTGAAGGATTTCACTCAAGCCCAAGGTGAAGCCTGGGCGCAAGAGACAGCGAATGAGAACATGATCGTATTGAATGAGTTTACGTGCTGGGCAGCTGGACTTACGTCGGCACGACCTCAACCGACCGACAGTGTAAAGATGACGGAGTCAGCCAGCCAGGTCCAATGTCGTGACATAAACAAACGGGTGACAGGATCGGTTGAACGTTATGACCCGTTAACGGTGTGAAAAGGGACAACGATGGCTGAGACGCCGCCTCAAATACCGTCGTTGGAAAGGGCTCAGTGGAACAGAAACAAGAACAATAAGAAGAGATCGAGAGAGCATCGCAAAAAAGGGCGCAAGCGCATCTCGAAGTACTCAGGAACAGGTGCTGAGGTCAAATCGGAATGCGTTGGGCTGTGTTGTTATTGTGTTATCCTGTGTCACAAGTGTATGTCGAGTGAGTCAAAAGTTTTGTTACGGTGATGTGATGTATAGTATTGTACCATTGTTGTAAAGACAGACCTTTGTACCTTTGTATTGCTTGGAATATGTGATGGAGTGTTGTACTCATGTACCTGTGGTTATATTTCATGTGTTGTGAGATTGAATTGCAATGTACAATTGTATTGAGTGATATATTGTGAATGTGACGTGTCATGAGCAACGGACTATGTTACAGTCTTTTATAGAGTGGGGACTGTTCGCGCTCGTTTGTGTGGTTTTGAATATTATGAGATAATATTCTTAAAGTGGGGGGCAGTGTCACAAAAGGAGCGCTCAAAAAAGGGCGTGCCGCCAAATTCTCGTGACGAAGCACCGTAGAGATGCCTCGAGGTCAACGAAAAAAAAGGAAACAAACATCCAAAGACTCCCCGGGCGCGCGTCCCTCTCCCCTCGGAAGCGTGGGTTCGCCGACGAACCTCCTCTCATCGGCGGCTGAGCAAGCCCTGAAACGTTCTCGATAGAAAGGGGCGTGGTGATGCAGGGTTGCGTCATATGTCGCGGACGGCCCTCGTACCGTCTCGCGCTTTCCCCAGCCTTCGCTGAGTATCGCCCCGACGGAATGATGAGAATTTTCTGGAATCTCGCGCTGAAGGTATTTAACCGAGCAGCAGAGATGGGAGATCAGGAGAAGAAGGAATTTCACGCCAGTGTGCGTGGGGTCATTCCGCCGCGTCTGTCGGTGAAGGTTTTGTCCTTAGTGACAATGCAGGAGAAGAAGAAAGTATGCACCAGAGGGCGTAAGGTGTTCCGCTGGGTAGTCAGCGAAGGTTTTGTCCTCAGTGACAAAGCAGGAGAAGAAGGAATATTGCGCCAGAGTCCGTAGAGTGTTCCGCCTTGTGGGCGAAGCCTTTTGTCTTCCGTGAGAAAGGAGGAGAAGAAGAGGATTTTCACCTGAGTGGTGAAGACTCGAGCTACAGGCAAGAGTGTGTGTCTACCGCTATCGAGAGAAGACGCGTGGCAACAGCTGCGTGTGTGAAGCCGACGTCTTTCCGGCGAAGAAGTTTGGAGCCTGGAGAGCGGCCAATCGAAGACGCGAGGTTTCCTGGAAGAGAAACTTCGGGGGCAGCGGAACAACAACAATGCTGGACCTTGAGTGAGTGATTCTCGGAAGAGTATCATCCAGACTTTTGTTCTAAAAACTTTGGACTGAGTAAGTTTTAGAACTCTTTAGTCTTTAAGTGTCTTGGTTGTTCGATGCATGCGACTGCATTGTAGTGCGTATTGTTGTCTGTGTCCGTTGTTTCGAGTGTAGCTGATTGTACTGTGTAGTACATTGTTTGATTGATGACATATTTTATTCTACATATTGTCGAGTGTGCATACTTGTGTATCGTTTTGATCTGCTATAACTGAGAATATAATTCTGTTTTGTTTATCAACTCTCGGTTCTGACTTGTTCTTTGGGCCACCGCCGGCGTCCGCTGGCGCACCAAATAGGACCACTTCTAAATTGTCCACGCTTTCGTGGTGCGGTTCGGGGGGTCGATACTTCGGCCCTTGGAATTAGCCCGGCGATCGCCTCCCTAATTAACGGGACTTGTGACACGCGAGAAGCCTTCCCAATAAAGTTGATGACTTCCTTTACATCATAAACGCTCTCGAAAAAACACCCGATATCATTTGCGTGCCGGAACTGGGTAAATATTGCCCCATTCCAGGCTATGCTGGCATTTCATCTGGTCGATGTGTTACGTATACAAATAAGAACCTTCCGGCGGTCCACGACTTCCTTTCTTCAGATTCATTCTCGTGCATTCAGACTCGTACAAAATTAGAGGGCAAGACATACGAAATATTAAACTGCTACAGCCCTCCCAAATCAAGTAATGTGGAGCTACCCCTCAGTAAAATGGAGCCTAAGAATCTAACCTTAATTCTGGGAGACTTTAACGCACCATGCGTCTTCTGGGGATAGTTAAGGTTCTCCCAAAGGGAAGCAACTCAAGAAAGCTTCGGAAGACGCCGGCATTACTCTCCTCAACACGCCAGGCCAATACACAAGGATTGGTGGCGCGAATCAGAATAATACATCACCAGACCTCACGTGGGTCAGGCACCTACCAAAAGATACGCACTGGGACTTATGGCCCGACAATATTGGCAGCGACCACATACCAATTGTGATTGCCTGGGGCGAAATTTTTACTACGTCAGAAGAGTGTTCCTTCATTGACTTGGACAGGCAACGGTCTTATATGGATGAATGCCCTAAAACAGTCTCCCTCGACTAATTTACAAAACATATACGAGAAGCGACAAGGAAGGCAAGAAAAACCTACAAAAAGATTCCTCAAAAGCCTGCGCCCGATAGGCACCTCTTAAACTTGTGGGAGGCACGCATAGCTGCTTTACATGCATACAGGACTGAAAAATCAGCTCGCCATCGCCTGAAGCTTAAGCTTCTTACGAGACAAGCATCAAAGTACGCATGCAAGCTACGTAGACAACAGTGGCAGGATTTCTGCAACCAGCTACACGGTAGGATTAATAATCATAGGCTATGGAACATTGTCAAATCATTGGAAGGCCGGGGCAAAACTCGAACAGCCACTGAAAAGCTCTGTTTGGCTTCCCATTCATCAGCACCAGCCACCGCTGATACGTGCGCCAATACATTTTTTCCACAACCGGCAAGGCATCCGGAGCATCCAAAGTGGCCAGAGGAAAAACAAATCAACGACATAATGGATGCTCCCTTCACAATTCAAGAACTTATAATAGCACTAAAGGAGTCAAATTGTATAACAGCTTCGGGCCCTGATATGATTACCTACAAACAATTACAGCAACTGACAGAGAACCAACTAACCCCTCTTCTTTCCATCATCAAGTATGGGAAAATGGCAATCTCCCTAAAGAGTGGAGACGATCAAATGTTATACCACTGCCTAAATCAAACGAACCTCCGACAACTGCAAGTTACCTTCGACCAATTTCATTAACTTCAGTAATCGGAAAGGTGATGGAGCGAATGGTAAACAAGCGCCTCACATGGATGCTAGAAAATGGGGAGCACTATCACTGCACCTAAACTGGCTTTAGACCCCACTTGACTACTCAAGACACACTCCGGCGCCTATACGAGGACGTACTAAAGAACCCCTCACCTTATTGGCCGAGCACTATTGTAGGTATTGACGTAAAGAAGGCTTCCGATTCGGTGCCCCATGATACTATAAGAGCTGCCAGAACTGCCTGTTGGTAGAAGGCTGTATTATTACGTCCGGAGTTTTCTCCAGGACAGGACGTTTTCTATAAAAATAGGCTCTTTCACCAGTCAATCATACTACAACAAAATCGGAGTTCCGCAGGCAGCCGTTATCTCTCCAGCACTGTTTAACATAACAATGCGCCCACTTGCCTTTCTTCTAAGTGAAGTCCAGCCCATCTCGGCGGGAATCTATGCCGACGACGTTACGATTTGGTGTAACGCACGAGACATCTACGCAACAGCAGCAAATCCAGAAGGCAGTTGATATTGTCACCACTTTCCTTGACAGGCAAGGCCTCCATATTTCACCGGAAAAGAGAGAACTTATAGTTGTTCTGAAACCTACAAACCACAGCAAGCAGCAATTTATTCGAGAAAAAAATTCAACTTGCAGTACGCAACAGAAGCATACAGCGCAAAGAGCACATTAAGGTACTGGGCATTATATATCAACAAAACGCCAAGTCCACTCAATGGGTAGAAAAAGCGCTGTGCACTACGAAACAGACAATAAGAGTGCTGCGAAAGTTTACAAATTGCGCATGGGGCCTATCCGAATGTCAAATTAAAACGCTCGCACAAACGCTCGTCCACTCAAGGCTATAGCTGTTATATGGACTACCCTTCCTGCCGATGACGCTGACCCAGCTTGAAAAACTTGAATGCATCAACAAAACATGCATTCTCATCGCCACCGGGCTACCGAAATACACCAAAGTCGAAGACCTGTACGGAACAGGTCTACTTCTATTACGTGACTATGTAGAGCCTGCAATGCAAGCTAAAAATGAGCGCCTCAAGCTAACCCGCCCTGGAAAAGCCGTCAGGAACGAGCTAGGTCTAAACAACCAAGACCTGCCTCAAATTATACCCACCATTCTGCCATGGGAAGATATTACCGTGACAGACAATCGGCCGCATCCAAAACATATGAGCCAAGCCTCGGACAATCAGCGAAGGGCATACTACGTTCTGCGGCAGAATGAAAACCTTGAGAGTATACCTAACGAAGAAGATATAATCTACACAGACGCCTCGTGCACTCTAGAAGGCTCCAACACAGGGCCTTTTTGAACGTGAGAACAGGGGAAGCATCCTCATTCTTTATAACTCAACCCTGCTTACTGCCCGAAGCAGCTGAAGGGTACGCTATTTTGGAAGCTCTAGCCCATTACAATCAAACAGGATCATCGCCAAAAGTTATTCACATCTTCACGGATTCGCAGCAAGTGCTTCAAACACTCCAAACTAGAAAAAAGCTACCAGCGTACGCCAGGCACATCCTGCACTATGCCGCCCAACTTCAAGAACGATCAGTCCGGGTACAAGTTCATTGGATTCCTGGACACACAAATATACCTGGACACGAGCTAGTTCATCAACGAGCCTTGCAGCATCATAGCAAGGAACGACTCGGGGATGCGAGCTCGAAGCAGGCTGCAACGATGACGCAAGATGAGACCCATGAAGGCAACTACCGAGCTAAAGTTCAACGCCGGTGGCAATTAACTTAAGGTCCAACTTAGAAGAAGCTACAGAGCACGATGTCCCACCCCAAGATCCACCCGCCTCTACGAGGTCACACTCAGAAGATTGCAAACACGAAGTTTCACGACAATCTCGGTCCTTCACAAGATACACCCGACAAAATACTCCGACCCCAAATGTGACTACTGCCACGAGCTAGCAACCACGGAGCATATCCTCTGGGAATGCCCCATTCACGAATCAAGCCGAGCTGTTTTTATGAAAAAAGCCCAACGTACCCTGCCTCAGCTACAGCAAGACATGGAAAGGACTACCAACTGGATACTTGAAGACCCACTCATCAGAGCCAGGCTGAACTTGTGGTGAGCTGCCTTGCGCACCATCGCCATTCCCTGCCCTGCAGCAACAAGCTGACCAGTTTGAGGTCACCTGAGTTTTTTTTCATGGTGCTAAAGCTAACAAGCGAGAGCACATTGTAAATAGTCCAATAAAGTTTTCAATCAATCAATCAAACGCACACTTTCTTACGGCTTGCGCTTCGGGTCTACTTCCCACTTCTAACCAACTCGAGTTCATGGTATATACTAGTTCACTGTATTCATGGCACTGCGGCCCAACGCTCGCTAAATCTTTCTAAAACCAAGGAGGTTACGCCCAGCGATTATAGCGTAGCATGCTTTTCTTGTCAGATAGTGCTGAATGTGCATGCAAATGGCTGCTAATGGGAAATGAGAGACAGGAGAATTCGGCTTTTACTTTCTTACGGCTTGCACTTCGTATCTACTTCCCACCTTTAACCACCTCGAGTTCATGGTATATACTAGTTCATTGTATTAATGGCACTGCGGCTCAACGCTCACTAAACCTTTCTAAAACTAAGAAGGTACCAGATAGAGAACGGAAACTGTACCTTTGGGCCATTGTATCAAAACAACACGCAAATACGTAGCGGTGGCGTACTGAACTGCAATACCGCGAGGCGAAACAGCGCTGGTAGTACTATCATCATCAATAAACGGACGCAGTTTTTTTTTTGTAGGTGGGGGAGCCAGTGGCTGGTCCGCGCTGCTCGCTTCCTCTGTTTTTTTTTCGTTGCTAAATCGCGTTTTGCGTCTGTAATTATCGCCAGGTGACTTAGTTGGCTTCGACTGGCAAAAACAACGTCCCTCAAGTAAGGTTTGCATCGTTTATTGCGAGTGTCCAAGCCGGTACAATCAATATATGCGGTTGGGTCCGAACAAAACGAGTCACTCATACATATCGAAAGCTTTCAACCCTCTTGAAAGCTAACAAGCATATGCATATAACTGAACATCGATATCGCTGAATGAATGTCGCTCTCATTGTGTTGTGGCGCTCGAGTTTAATAGCGTCGCTTCAGGACAAGGGTCAGATTCTGCCGTCAGATGCAACGCTTTCCCCGTAGTGTTGATCTTGAAGCGAAGTGAATGCATGATGTGAATTAGTGAAGGAAACTTGTACATTGCCGATAGATAGCTCGTGCAGTGAGAGCAATGTAGTTTTGCTAAATTTGTTAAATAATCAATTGCGGATGCGTGCATTTCTGGATCTTTCTCGCTCTGTACTGCTACGTTGAGCACTTCACAATTGTGCAATGTCGCGTCGTGTCGAGAGGGTACGCACTAGTTTTAATTCTCAGCCGTGAGCCCATATCATAGGTATTTTGTATTTAGGGTTTGAGCCTAAAAATATTTCAGGCTTGCTACATTTATTGTTAGAGTTAAGTTACACAGTTACCACAGCTAGAATTTCTCGTCGCAGGTAATGACCAGTCTGCTGAGCATGAAGCGAACATGTATGCTAAAGAGACACTTATGAGGTGTGTGCTTACATATCGAAAAGGCCCAATTCTAAGAAAATAAGCTTCAGGCATGCATTGTACAATTTTGTTGTCTGTACATCTTTGTTGGTGTTCTTACTTCACACTATCTGCTCAGCTCTGAGCACAATCCCTTTTTTGCATAGACATATCTATAAAACTAGAGCACTCGTTTGCAAGCAAGCACTGCTGAAATCAATTGGTGGTACACGATGTGATTCTGTCCGAATACTGGATCAATAAAGGTCACATTTATTACACACTTGTTATTGTGTTTACTTTTTCAGTATACTTGTGCTTGAAAGCTGAAGTTGTTTTCTTCCTGCTATTTTTAGAGGTTAGGACTTGAAATACGTACTATCTTGCAGTGTGGCTGTGGATAAGTGAAGATCATGTATATTTCAACTACCTGTGCGATTTTCTAGATCTTTTTCATGAACGTAGTGCACAGAATTCGACTTCGTAGTGGTAGACACTATAGTTATAACAACTTAATTTAAACAGAAGCAGATGTGCTCAAAGAAATCTGGGACGTTTTTCTGCAAAAAAAAATTACCACATGCAATGAACACAATCTTGCTCTTCAGGACAGCATTTACGTCTTTGAGGAAGCTGTGCTGCAAGTGCTCATCACCTTTATGATTTATTATTTTTGGAGCCCCTTGAACATATGTGCAAATCTAAAGCAATTGAGTGAAGCCTTATGAGCTTTGGCACATCTTGTAAACTTGTATGAGCTAAACACAGTTAATTAAGACATAACAGTTCTGGGTGTTGTTCGTAACTGTCACAAGGCACAACTAAATGTCGGAAAGCCTGTTAATGCCCATCACTGTGGGGGTGTTCAATATGTAGTGCAATTAAAAATTTCTGACGATTCACATGCCAACTATGAAGTGATCGTGAGTCGTACAGTAGTGGGCAAATTTAGATTGATTCTGGCTTCCAGGGGTTCGAACAAATGACATTGTAGCCTCACAGGAGACAATACTGCTTGTCGGAACATTTGCTTTGACACTTTGTGTTAACATATTTTTCATATTTTCAAGCTTCCATCTTTTAAGGGTCAGTTCAGTTCACCTGAACCAATCCAAACTGGTTCACAACTGTGCACGAGAAGTTAAGAACTTGTGCGGCAGGAGTTCAGCAGTGCGGCCTCACAAGTGAAGGACAAGGTACCGACAAGGTTGAATCCTTATTTTTGTTCGCTTAATTTATTGAGGTGCAAACATGGCAAAAACACGCCGCATTTGTAGAGGTGGGTTCAGCACCTACGTCTAATGCTACGTTGTTTGCTAAGCTGTGTGAGCGGCTGCACCAAACCAGCGCCGTCAGAGCAGAAGGTACGGGAAAGTCATGAAATAGTTTTGTTGCTGTACCTCTCCGGCGCATTTTGAAATGAATGGCAAGATTGAGAAGATGCTATTACAGCGCCACTGAAACGAATGGCAAGGTGCAGCATTTTGTAAAATGGATCATGTGGTGCAGGCGAATCGAACAAATCCTTAAGCACACAAGCGTCTTAGAGTTTCACCGCCATCGAAATATGGCCACAGTGGCTGGGATCAAACAGTGTGTTGTTGAGCTCAGCAGTACCACACAATCTAACTAATAGTGTTACAGTTTCAACATTATTGAAGTGTAGATTCCATGGCACGGCAGGCAGCCAATGCTTGTAGCCAATCTAAAGCACGTCTTCACGATATGCGCGGTGAAGCATTCACAAATACAGCACTACATGTGCGAGGTTCGATATGACCTATTGTAGTGGACATTCAGAGGTTTCAACGAGCTTGCATAGTGGACATTCGGGTGTAGTCATCCTGTCATCGCATGGCAATCTGGAAAAACAAGTAACATCACCAGATATCAATGCATGAAATCAATGTATAATCAATGCATGAAATTTTCCAAAGTAAACAAATAAACTCAGTTAATTAATAAACAGCAGTATTTTACACATATATGTAGTGGTACCTCATAACACGTGTATCACTCAGGGCTGCTTCTTCACAAGGCATGTCATGTAGCAGGTTCCTTGCCCATTGTACACAGCTGCTTCCATGTCAGGTGGGCCAAGAGGCTGTGGCAGAAAAAGAAGTATTTCTCATTTATGTGACACTTTTTTTGTCACACTATAGCAAAACCGAACCCATAATTATGTGATGTTTCTCAATCGCGACTGCAGTAAACTATTAACTAGTAGCTTTTTGCACTAATATGTGGGCTAGTTAGGAAGACACATGCGAGGCGACAGTGATTTATTTTCCTTCTTCTATCGCAATGACCTGGTTGGTGTTACCTGGTGATAGAATTTCAAAACTAACTATTGAATCAGCGACTCGTTCGCACATGAAGCCACGCCGCAAGTAACGCGCGTTTTTTCGGTTACAGATTGAGACATTCGACAATTTAAAAATTTAATACTGCAATGCGCTGCCACCATGTGACGCCTACGCAGTCACTGGCAAAAAAACTACATATGTTGAAATGAACCAACTAGCCCTACAAGCAACCGTCCTCGAAAAACTGAAATGGTTTTTACTCACCGGCCCGGGCTTGCAACGGGTGTTCATCCGATGAAAGCTTCAACGGTCGCTTCGTGCCCCGGAAGTCACTCGAATTCCCTTCGCGAAAACATTTGAACGAGTCAAAATATATAGAACGAGAAAGAATGTGTCGATTGGCAGAGGCTCAAAATATTTACAGGGAAACGAAACAGTCCGAGACACATCCGAACGTACCGCGAGCCGTTACCTGCCGTCGCAACCGTTGGCCACCACCACGGAGGAAGAAAAGGTGACCGCCGCAAATTTTCAAATGAGGATAGTATACGTCAATAGGCTGCTACTGACCTCGAGTCACCTGGAGCAAAAACTATTACAAAAAAACTGATGACGCAGCAGATGTTTAGGAAAAACTACTTACTAGAAAAATAAGTTGTTCTTATGTGTAGCGGTACGCAAAGATGTAGTATTTGATCATTTTAAAATTAAAACTTTTGCCCCGACGACGGCGCCCCTACAAGAAAGTGCAATAGCGCGATTGTTGAGAGAGGTTAGTAGATCCACTCTGGGTGTTTGAAGCAAAAACGCACCGCGGTTGATTTTTTCGTCCCCTACAGGTGATCACTTGAACTTGAGAGTTTCCGAACGAATGCTGGCCTTTCCAGAGCATCATCGAAAAGTACGAACCCGCCATATGCTGCCGAATAAAGTGTACCTGCGAAGTGCCCTTCTAGAATGTTTCCGAATAATCACAAAATAACGACTTCCTTAAGCAAGAAATGATGATGTTGCACTGGGATGTAGTTTCAAGTTCGTGGCGCGAGGTGCACACACAGTCGTGACTCGTAGTCAAACCTCAACTTGCTGTTTTCTGTATTTATTTCCGCAAAAAAAGTGCTTAAAGGGCCACTCACCAGGTTTGACAATTTAGAGCTGACGAGCGCAATGCGTAGACGAGGCGTTCATGATCACGTCTGCCAAAATTTGCAACGCTATGCACCGCGAAAATGGGTCAAATATCAATATGAAAGCTGCTCCCCCTCCCCTCTACCGGTGCACGCGTAGAGAATGAGGGCATGACGTAGGCGTAGGAATGGCCCTACGTACACGGCAATGCAGTGACGTTGGTCCTCTACGTAGACGACTCTGCTCTGACGTTGTCAACAGTATACCACGTGACATGACAAAAGTTATTTAGCACATCCTGCGTAGTTTATGTATTTGTTTCTTTAAGAGAATAATAAAACTTGAAATAAATAATGAGCCGCAATGAAAAATTGTGCGCGTATTTCTTACATTTTTTTCCCGTGAAATGCTACGAGATGCGGGGCTAATGTACCAGCGTTTCACATGCGTTCGGGTCCCCACGGTCAGCGCATTGAGGAGACGACCGCCGTGGAACGCTCCTACGCATTTGCGCTCTCATTGTGCTCATCTACTTTACCGCGTCTACGCCAGAGTTTCCAAACAATCCCGCAGAAACATGCAGAAGACCACAAAATAACGCTGGTCAACAAAGCAACGCCGCTCGCGTGCACATCCCGCAGAAACATGCAGAAGACCACAAAATAACGCTGGTCAACAAAGCAACGCCACTCGCATGCACGGGGGCTGGGCTTGTTCGGGCACGTCATGCGCACGTCACCTCTTGGTCATGCCATAGAGAAATAAAAAAAGGTGAAGAGTGGACACTCCCGTAGACCCCAGCGGCCCAATCGACTCTAGCACACCTAGTGGTTGATGAGAGCAAGTGGCGTGCGCTTCCAGTTTCACTGGCTCAAATTTTGAATTACTTTGCATAACCGACGTTTGGCTATGACGAAAGTTCATGATTTCAGACCACTATTCATCGCCCAAATGGATAGTTTTTGTAGGTCGTTTTGATTTAGCGATTCCCTGTTTTGTTTTGTTCAGTGGTTCGTGCGAATCGGTCGTGACGTAATTTTTATTTCGATTAAGTTATAATAAAAAGAGATGCAGGTAATGATAATTCACTACGGTTTTATTCATCGCGCTTGTGTTTTTCTTTTGGAACAAGTGATCAATGTATATATCAGTCAAAGAGACAGAGTATCCGCAATGTTTTATTCAAAGGCAAGGTAGAGTCTGAGAATATAAAAAGCACAATATGACAAAGGTACACAACAAATGCATCTCGCCTTACAAATAAATTGTAACAAATACAGAGAGAACACAGACAATGCACACATCGCTAGAGTTGGCAGAAGCCGAGAAGCTGGTGAAGTATGACACACCGGGCCAGTGGGTAAGTAAGGATCTATGGCAAAAACACAGCGCAAAATGCTGATGAAGAAGGAATAAGTGACATATACACAGCAATGAAGTCGCGAATCACGCCTGGGCTTAACTGAAATAATGCATAGAAAAAAACAGCGCACAGAAAACACACGACACAATATAGCAGAAAGGCAAAGGTGCAGTGTGCTGGCTGTGCTTAAGAACAGCTAGTCCAAAATGAAAAAAAGCAGACTTGATGCCTGCTTGTCCTCAGAAAGGTAGGGCTTTGCAGCTTGCTCACTACGTGAAAGACAAACTTTATGCTACAACACTGGCAAGTCTTGTGGCTTTTGTTATGCGTCGCCTTCATCAAAAACTTAAGATCCCAAGTGATTTGCGTCTGGGTGTTGCTGTGACACTTGCGAGCTAAAATAGATTGTAGTCATCACTTTATCCAGAATTGTGGACTTTAATTGGTGCTACGAGAGCGGTATTACAGGGCTAATAAATAGCAGAAGGAAACCACTTTGGCTCATTATTTTTCACAAAGGCTCTACATTGTACGTTATCACTCACAAGCTATATAAAAATAAAATGGCAGCGTCCGCAGCCCCATCAAACGCTACAAGTTTGGGTATTCTTTTGAAAATTTTGATGGGCAAGATGAGGAGGTTGATGAGAAGCTAAAATACGAAAAGCGTGATAACATGAACCGGGCCCACTTCATACTGTGTTCCTTACCCGCTCGAAGACATTTCAACAAGCGGTTTTGTTATCGATATATTACTTGAGCTGGAGAGATAAAGCATACACAGTGACCAAGCGACCCACAGTAAAGTGTACAGTTCGCCCGTATTTGCTACAAAAATACAGACAGGATACCCAACATTCTTTTTAAGGTTATGCAAATCACTTCGAGCGAATACACAGTGTTCGTACTCCTCATAGCGGGTAACCAAAACAATGAATGCAACGAAGGAGTGGTTAGTCCAGTTGAACTGAATATAAGCACATAAGACCATAACGAAGTCTGCTGTAACGAAGTAATAACATAACAAAGCTATTGCAGGATTCGGCTCAACTCGAATACTTTAGTGTAAACCCGCCGCTAATTGCTAACCTTTGAACTTGTCAAGCTGTATGCCCGAGATTGAAGACTGGAACCTAACCCTGTCTAAGTTTCGGTTCACAAAACGCACATGCCAACATAAAAGAACCCGGCAAAACATTTTCAGAAACTTAGCGCGACACCCAGCAGAGCAGAAACGAAAATCGCCAACACTTGACAGATGGTGATAGAAAACATCGCACACTTTCAGGTGATGTGCAGTGGCTTCAATTATGGCAAGAAAGTGAGATTCAAGTTGTTGTACGTATGCAAAAGCTGCTTCTGATGGCACAGTGAGATTCCCAAAAAGTTTGCTGGGGACGTGGTATGCTTTGAGCATTGTGAAATACTGGTGGGTACCCTTAAGCGTCTCACTGTCGTCTTTCAGTAACTGTGGGCAACTGCAACCGTCACATGCATTCCGAAGAAAGTGTTTGATGAGAAAACCAGCTACATAATATGCAGCGGAGTCATCGATAATATGGGAGTGAATGTTTGTCGCAAGTTCAGAGAGATCGTCTAGAGCGGGAAAGTTGTCAGGCTGTGGCTGTGCACATTCCTCATTATCCACGAGAGACGCACTGGTGAGGGAGAATGGCGAGAGCTGCTCCTGGAGGAGGTCACATTCATCATCCTCGACATTTCCGTATTCTGACAGCTTGAAGAGTTTTCTTATGCAGATGTGCTTCAGGCCACAAATAAATTGTGCTACATTGGGGTTGGTGTTGCAACCCTGTTTTTGCCTAATGTGGCCAAATATGTTCTCCAGAGGATCCTGTTGAAGCCTGCGTGTTAACAGGTATTCAAAATTGTAATTTTTGGAGAGGTCGTCCCATAGTTGACAAATTGCCTGAATTGTAATTTGCCAACCTACGATGGTTTGTGGTTGACGTCTGCCAACAAACTGCCATGATGCAATCCAGGGAAGCTGGCCTCGGAGGAAGTCAATCAGCTCTGAATCATTTTTCATGATTGCATGCCGCAGCTTTTGCGAAGTTCTTTTTTTACTCGAGCTGTTCAAGGCATCGAAAATCCTGTCCATACGATCACAAAATTGAGCTGTAGTGATGGCCGAGGCAGGCAGCACCTTCGCATACACCATTGCCGTGATAGCAATCGAAACTGATGCACTGAGGACCTGAGTTGCTCTGCTGACCTTCATATTAGAAAAAGGTTTCTGATGAACGTGCCGTTCAGTCAACTTTGGAGCCAATCGCAACCGCAACTCATGTGAGGATTGGTAAAGGCTTACAATGTGCGACCAGTTAACGATGTCATCCCCAATGTATACCTTGTGTGCTTGGACATTATTGCGCGTTGTTTTAATTAAATGCGGAACATCAAAAATGTAATATACCCGCTCACCATTAACTTCAAAAAAAAAGGCTTTGCTACAGTCACTCTTAGTTGGTTAGCGAGACTTACATTTGAACTGCCCTGGTCACAAATGACTGCTTTTACTGCAATATTAATGCTCCTAAGCTCCAAAATGAGTGACACCAGCAAGTTATGCATAACAGATAATGGTGTTGATGTGTGCCCTATAGTAAAAGCAACCGGTTGAACCCACTTTCTCGAAACACCAACAAGAAGAAAAACCAGTGCTCGATCAGCGATGGTTGAAGTGCGATGAGTGCCATCATCTGTAAAACCCTGGACAACGTCTCTTGAAGCATCATAGTACAAATTCTTTTTGAGTGCTATTTCGTCGAAAACTAAAGCGCACACTCGGTCCCGTTCATTCCAAGCTTGAGTATTTGTTGCAATGGAAGAAAGGATTCCTGGAATTATGCCTGGAGTCATCTTTACATTAGCTAGCCACCTCCTTAATGAACGCCGGGAGGGCAAAGAAAAATATGGAGCCAGAAATCGGTATGCTCGCGGACCTCGGAAGTTTAAGTGAAGAGCGAATTTCTTGAACCACGCGGGAAACCGCTTGCCCTTGCGTTTGGGCCACAAGCGAACATGTGCAGAAAGAAGTTTAAAAACCTCCTCGGTGACGTGCGGTCGGATAACTTCAAGGGCCTTCGAAGTCGATGACGGTGCTTGGTGAGGCTGTCTCTGCAGTCTTTTGATAGTTTTCCGCTGTGCTGCTACTTTGGCTTGCAGATGTTTAATGGTTTGCGTGTACTTCATTGATGGAGACATTGTCGCTGGCACACAGGAACGCACTGCAATAAACAAAAAAATTGATGTAAAAGCGAAGAACAACTAATCCCATACGAGCACTTTCCTCGCTCTTTCAGACCCAAGGTGCACAATTTTCTGTTGTACAAAGTTTTCGATTCCACTACCTAAAAACAAACCATTCACAATGTTGACAATGCACAAAAAAAAATGAAAATCACTGAGAGCCCACCCTTACATTTTGTAAGTGCACACGTAGTGTCCTTTTGAGGATAGTTTCCTCAGAATGTCCTAAACATAAAATAGCACATTAAAAACTGCTGCAATAAAAGCATAGTCACCATTTTCTCTAAGGCACTCAGGCGTGGAGCTGTTGGCGGAGACGTCTTCTGGAGGGTCTTGTGAAGCTTGTTCAGTGCCTCGGACAGTGCTGTCGGAACAATCTTGCGAGCGGCCTGCGGAAGTCTCTATATCAATCCACTCTGGTGTTGAAGTGAACATACAACTTACCGGCCACACAAGTTCCTTTTGTGACAGCTGAACGACTGGTTAAGGTTTTCTCCGGCAAGACGAAATCAGCAGAAATTCTTTCACCAGCTACAAGGGAGCTGCCACCTGCAGAGATTTGGTCAACTGTCAATTTGGGTAAAAAAAAAAGAAATCGCGACACTGAACGCACCCTGTTCATCGGGGCACCTCAATGTGTGGGAGCCGCTTTTTGAAGCCTCTACCGCAGGTCCTGAAGAAATGAAATTACGACAATGTGTCAGTAAGAGGCTTAAAATAACACAAACTGAAGCTCATCCGCACCTTGCAGTGCAGCTTCTGCAGTCATGTCACAGTCACTATTTGAGGCGACGCTCGGAGAACGTGCATATATGTGCAGTTGGTACAGGTTACAAAGCTTGTAGCATGGGGAAACTTAAACAGCTCTTTCAAGCGCATAAATTGGTCGAACGTGGAAGAAAAGGGAAGGCACCAGCTAGGAAACAAGTAATTTGTGATTTTTGGAATTATCAACAGTGCCAGCTTTCACCGATGAAAGGTATATGTACATGTGCACTCAGGCTTGAAGATAACGTGAAATAGCCCTTTAAAGTCTTTCAAAACAAGTTACGCAGGTCAAGAGCATCAAAAAACGACAGAAATGTGAAGCTGCTGTTAGGAGGGTAACAGCCCACAATTCACAAAATTTAAGACTTTCCAAGTGTTACTTCTATAGTGAGGTTTCTCCATCGGCTACAAAGATCTTCGCGGTTAACTGTCGCCACTGATTCAATACAAGTGGCTGCTATTGCACATATTTGAGTTTCAGTCAATCACTTACATGGTGTAGCTGGTTGCACACTGGGAACAGCCATTCTTGTAAGCCTTGTGTGCCCAGGGTCCATGAAACTTTGAGCAGTAAAATGGTCGCTACAAACCCTGTACGTTTTTAGCATACTGCATCCATGCTTTCATCCTGCATTGGCAATGAACTATCAGCTGAAAGGGGAAGTGCTTGAATAGTGATTCTTTATTGTTACCCTCACTTAGCAAGTACGAACAGTAAGCCTACAGATATGCAAACCATACAAAAGCTTTAACACACCTGCCGTCCCGTGGTACGCGGAAGAAACTCGTCCCAGGCTTCTTGTGGGTTCTGCCATTGTTGAAGCACCACGATACACAGCAGTAACTGCCGTAGCTTAGACCGCCGGACGGCATGGCATCAGCGCGGTCTGAAAATGTTAGTAAGTGGATGCTTCGCTGTCAAATTACGAAAAAGATATGTGCACGTCATAAGTGTACCAGCAAACCCCTTTGAATAATTAGCTAATCGATGCACAATACAAAACCAGTGATACATCTCTGACCCATAAAACTCTGACTTACAAAGATATACGTCAAGACCACGAACAAAGATCTTCAGAAGTTTCCAGCCCGCTATCCCTTGTAATGCAATGGTATCGCGGCCTGGAAACTTTAGAACACCTTCGTGCGTACGCATTATCAGCAGTACATTGGTAAGAAAAATCGTAGTTGAAATTTGTGCGGTAAAATTATATTGGAAACGTCAAAAAAATTTGTGGGCAGCTTGCACTAGTGGCACAAGGTAAGCGAAGAAACGAAGATGATGGCCACTTGGCTAGTCCAGATTTGCCTCCGGCACACCAAGAATTATTCGTGTTCCGAGCCTTCGGGAAACGCGTCGTGAAGCATGCGAGGCCCAGCGAACGATTCTCAATACTTTGCACCGAGCCACCGAGCCTATGACCTAGCTGCCCAGCTATGCTCAGCCTACAGACGCTCGCGTCCATGGCAGACGCAGCACGCGTCGCCTCGGCTTGACGCCGTGCCGCCTTTGCTATACTGCATACGTTGCACAATGTTCCCGTCTAACCGCCACATAGAGCCACAAACTTTCTTTTTAGCGAACCTCCCTGTCCTTACAAGCTTCAGAAAAAGGTTACAACTGCGTGAATGAGACGCCACGTAAGAAACAAACTCGCACACACGAAGCGCAACGTGTGTGTGTGCATCTTTCTATGTTTGTTGCATGGTGTCTTTTTCGCGCAGGCGTAACCGTTTTCTGAAAAAATGACCCAACAAGACCAACAACACGTCATTCAACAAGCTTCGCTTGAAAACGTGCCTCACCTGTTATCTCACGCTTGAAAACGCCGACGCAGCCGACGTTGACGAAAGCGACGAAAGCTTCTCGCCGTCAGTCATGCATGGGCTTGTCGCTGGGTAGATGGTGTTTATGACAGTACGGCTGAAGAAAAATAATCGCGTAAGGTGTGTTGAATAAATCGTTTTTATGTATAAAGAACATACCAAATTTGGGCGTGTAATTATTATTTGTGAAAACAATTCTGTTGCATTGATTATAACTGTGTTTTTTTTGCGCTTGCGCCCTCTGACGTTTGGTGGGAGCACTAGTTTGTTACGTAGTCGTGACGCACTTCCTGAGGCCAGGTTTTGCGGAGTGATGATGATGATGATGATGATGATGAATCCACAGACATGGCTCGTACCCACTCAGGGGGATTGGCCAAGAATCGATGACTTAATTAGGTAAGTTTTTTTTTAAATATCGAAACCACCCACCAGAAAAAAGAATGAAAAAAAAATAAAGACACCCTAGTCAGAATGAATGGAGTGCAATAGTTGCTTGTCACTCGTGCAGATAAGACAACTATTCATTACCTTAAATAAGAATCAGGATAGTTAAACAATGCTCTTGTGTTCGTTGGAATTATTATTATTTTTTTGCATGATTAATAATCACGCAATTAAAAGCTTAATTCTTTTACTTTCATTCAGGTACTTGCAAACTGCGTAGAAAACGTTCTCGTGGCTGAAGCCCAGATCGTAAGCACCGAAGGAAAGTATGTTTTCTGTAGATAAGTTCAGCCGCAGGCTAGCGAATGGGAGGGCTAAGAATGTTTTCCTAAGCAATTTGTATCGGCGACATGATAAAAAATAGTGCTCTATTGTTTCCAATTCTGAACAAAAGTTGCATAGTGGTGATATCGCCAGACCAGCCCTATGTGAATAGAAATTTAACGGGGGGACACGACATCGAAATCTGGTTATTATGGTTTCCAACTGTTTTGTAGGACACCAATGACTTTTCCATGGAAATCTTAAGTGAGTAAATTCTGGTGTTGACAATATTGCTTCCATAGCGTCTGCACTGAGCGCAAGCTTTCTGTATCTGTTTCTGTTTCTGTTTTGCGGAGTGTCCGCTCTTGTCTTCTTCTTTCTCTATGGTCATGCCGCAGAGTGTGGGAAAGATATTTGGCTTGCGAAGCCTACGCGGAGGAGCGGCAAGGGTTTCGAGATCGCCTCCTCTCACCCTCATTTCGCGCCGCTTCGAAAAACCTGTTATCTCCGCTCGTAATGAACCGATTCGAAAAATTTTTGTAACAAAACGTTTCTCATCGGACACCCAACAACCTCCACCATATAACTATATTCGGTATGGGGCCTGGTGAGTGGCCCTTTAACGATTTAGAGTACACGGTACTCTGCTATGGGAGAGCTGAAAGCCGTCCCTTGTTTGTGTGTTTAGAAAAAGTGGGTAACAATTTAGAGTACTAGATACTCTACTATGGGAGAGCTTTAAGCCGTCCCGTGGGTGATAATACTTTTGAAATATGTTACAGTTGCGGAAATCAAAGCACAGTCTGGGCAAAACCTCACTTATTCAAACAGAGCCACATCAAATTATCTGGTGAATTTTGCAATTTTCTGGCTTGTTATGTTTGAAGATATTGCTACCTGTAGGCTGCCACAAACCATAGTGCGAATGCGCGTGTGCGCCCGACGAAGAAGATGAGGGTCGCTGGCTGCTCGAGCTCGGAGCCAGACTGGCCAGTGCTGCAACCGCTCTTGCAAATATATTTTTCGAATATATTCGCAATACTTTGTCTCGTTACTCACGTAACATATTTGGTGGAGGTGGAACGATCCCCGTCCTCACCACGCAGCTCCGCAGTGGCCGCATCCTCCAGCTTCCCGCCATGGCTTTCAGTGACAACGCGTCCGCTTCACCATCTGCGGCTTCTCCGACAACCTTTGTCGCCGTCCAAACACCCCGTGATCCCGGGACATTTTCTGCGCAACCTGGCCTCGACGTCGACAAATGGCTTCGCCTTTATGAACGGGTCAGTCAAACTCACCGCTGGGACCCTACCATGATGCTCGCTAATGTTCTCTTCTACTTGGACGGAACCCCGCGTGTCTGGTACGAGACAAATGAGTCCGAACTCACCAGCTGGGACACGTTCAAGGAGAAGCTACGTGACATCTTTGGGGACCCGACCGGTCGCCACGCAGCTGCACGACAGGAGCTGGCTACCCGTGTCCAGTCGCCAACTGAATCGTATGTGTCATACATCCAAGAAGTTCTCGCTCTTTGCCGAAAAGTAGACGAGGCGATGTCTGAGGCTGAAAAGGTTGGACACGTTTTGAAGGGGATCGCGGACGACGCCTTCAATTTGCTGGTGTACACTAACGTCTCGACCATCGACCGTGTAATTCAAGAATGCCGCCGTTTCGAAACAGCAAAAAGCCGTCGGGTGCGCCCTCCTTTTTCTCGGTTGCCAAACACGGCGGCTACGTCCACCTGCTCCGATTCTACCGTCACACCGCCCTTTGAGCAGAGTGTAACGCGTATCGTTCGACGGGAACTTGAAGCAGCAAGTCCAGCGCCGCTTCAGCCCACTTCTTTCGAACATACGATGCCGACAACCCCCGCGATCTCCGTTATTCAGGCGGTCGTACGACAAGAATTCGCCAACCGCGGGTTCCCTGATGCTTGCCCCATCTCTTGCCCCTCCTCCAGACCAATTCCCATTAATCCACCTCGACGTGACCCATTTGTTGCTCCACGATCTCGCAACCCGGCGGAATGGCGAACTCCTGACGACAAACCGATCTGCTTCCGGTGCCACCGCGTTGGACATGTCTCCCGCTACTGCCGTGCCTCCTGGACGCCGCCACATAGGAGCCAGTTTTTCGCACCTTATAGCCCATATGAAGATCTTCGCCGGTATTCGTCCAGCCGTACCGCCCCTGCTTTCGACACGTCTAACAGCCGCCTTCCTGCTCGTTCTCCGTCCCCTCAACGCCGTCGTTCCCCGTCGCCCCAGCCACGCCGCCATCACTCGCCGCCTAACTTTTCATCGTACCCGACGGAAAACTAGACAGTGCAGCCCCTGGAGGTAGTGCTGCATCATCCCTGTCTGAACCAAACCCTCCATTGACGCTTCATACGAACAAAAATCTTGTCGATGTACACGTGGACGGTATTTCTCTGTCGGCACTAGTCGATACTGGCGCTCATGTGTCCATAATCAGCGTTCATCTTTGTCGCCGCTTAAGAAAAGTACTCACGCCTCCTGCTACCGAAGCTGTACGTGTGGCCGATGGCGGCACTGTTCCTGTCATTGGCATGTGTACGGCTCGCATAAGCATCGCCGACCGTTACATTCCTGTTCTATTCACGGTGCTCCAGAACTGTCCTCATGACCTCATCTTAGGGATGGACTTCCTGTCGACCCATTCTGCTCTGATCGACTGTTCCGCTGGTACTCTTTGCTTAGACCTTCCTCTTCAGCCGGATATTCACCCTGAACCTCAACACGGCCTTTCTGCCACAGACTTCCTCCGCTTACCGCCTAAAGCCCTCACATTCACCGAATTCGCCACGACCTCACCCGTATTGGATGGGAATTACATCGTCACACCGATTCCTGATGTCCTACTGGCACGTGACGTCACCGTCCCTCACTGCATCGTAACTGTAGCCTCCAACCGGACCCGTCTACCCGTCATAAATTTCGGCTTCACAAAGCAAGTCCTCCCTGAAGGCATCCTAATCGCCACGTTGCGGTCCTTAGCCGATGATCACGTCACCACTTTCGCAGCCGACGCATGCACCAATTTTTCTTGTCGCCCACTCGATGCCACATGCCTCGACATGTCAATACGTCCCATGATCGACCCTGACCTTCCCCCAGAGCAAACAGCCGCTCTCGCACGCCTTCTAGCTTCCTACCGTGACATCTTCGACCTTGACGACCGACCACTCGGCCAAACTTCTCTTGTAAAGCACCGCATCAACACCGGTGATGCTGCTCCCATTCACCGTCGACCGTATCGCGTGTCCGCGTCGGAGCGCCAGATTATTCAAGCTGAAGTGAATAAGATGTTAACTAAAGGCATTATTGAGCCCTCATCAAGCCCATGGGCGTCACCCGTCGTCCTGGTTAAAAAGAAGGACAACACATGGCGCTTTTGCATCGATTACCGGCATCTAAATCGAATCACCAAAAAGGACGTGTATCCTTTACCACGTATTGATGACGCCCTCGATTGTCTCCACGGCGCACGCTACTTTTCATCCATCGACCTTCGTTCTGGTTATTGGCAGATTGCCGTAGACGAGAAAGACCAAGAAAAGACCGCCTTCATCACTCCAGATGGCCTATACCAATTCAAGGTTATGCCCTTCGGTCTATGCAATGCCCCCGCCACGTTCGAACGTATGATGGACTCTCTGCTACACGGATTCAAATGGTCAACATGCCTGTGTTACCTAGACGACGTCCTCGTATTTGCACCTACATTTGAGACCCACCTTGAGCGTCTGTCGGCCATTCTCGACGTCTTCCGCAAAGCTGGCCTCCAGTTGAACTCCTCGAAGTGTCACTTCGGCCGCCGACAGATTACCGTGCTGGGCCACCTTGTCGATGCTTCTGGTGTGAGACCGGACCCTGAGAAAATTCGTGCCGTCACGAGTTTCCCAATACCCCAATCCGCCAAAGATGTCCGGAGCTTTGTGGGACTTTGCTCCTACTTTAGGCGGTTCGTGAAAGATTTTGCGGCAATCGCCCAACCACTTACCGATCTTTTGAAGAAAGGCGTTCCATTTTCGTGGGGGTCCACTCAAGCTGCCGCCTTCTCTCACCTCATAACACTTTTGACGACGCCCCCTATCCTGGCCCACTTTGACCCATCTGCCCCAACTGAGGTCCGAACTGATGCCAGTGGTCACGGTATCGGAGCCGTTCTCGCCCAATGCCAACAGGGACACGACCGCGTTATCGCGTATGCTAGCCGCCTCCTTACACCTGCAGAGCGTAACTATTCGATCACGGAGCGAGAATGCCTTGCTCTTGTCTGGGCGGTCTCAAAATTCCGCCCATATTTATATGGCACTCACTTTTCCGTCGTCACCGACCACCACGCGCTCTGCTGGCTTTCATCCTTAAGAGATCCTACAGGTCGACTTGGTCGCTGGGCTCTGCGACTGCAAGAATACACCTTTGCTGTGATATACAAGTCTGGACGCCTGCACCAGGACGCCGATTGCCTTTCTCGCTATCCAGTTGGCCCATCGGCCACCATACCTGACAACGACGCCTGCGTGTGCTCCGTTTCTCAACTGAACCACATAGCCGACGAGCAACGCCGTGATGCAGCCCTACGAGCTATCATTGAGCGCCTCGACTCCTCCCCATCGAACCGATCCTATCGCTCGTTCGTACTCCAGAATGGCACATTATACCGGCATAACTTCCATCCAGACGGCCCATCTCTGCTGCTTGCCATACCCAAACACCTCCGCTTGGCTATACTCCACGAACTCCATGACGTTCCTACTGCCGGTCACCTGGGTGTGTCCCGCACATACGACCGGATTCGCCGTCGCTTCTATTGGCCAGGTCTGGCACGGTCCGTCAGAAGATACGTCGCGGCGTGTGAGGAATGTCAGCGCCGCAAAACACCATCGACGCTTCCGGCTGGGCGCCTTCAACCACTCGATATTTCTACTGAACCTTTCTTTCGCGTCGGCTTGGACTTACTCGGCCCTTTTCCTCTGTCTTCTGCTGGCAACAGGTGGATAGCTGTGGCCACAGACTACGCCACACACTACGCAATCACACGCGCCCTTCCAACAAGTTGCGCCACTGACGTCGCCGATTTTCTTCTACACGACGTGATCTTGCAACATGGTGCTCCACGCCAGCTGCTCACGGACCGAGGCCGCACATTTCTATCGAAAGTCATAGCGGACATCCTACGCTCTTGTGAAACACGCCACAAGCTCACTACGTCGTACCATCCGCAAACAAATGGCCTCACAGAACGCCTGAACCGAACCCTAACTGACATGCTTGCAAAGTACGTTTCCTCAGATCACTCTGACTGGGACATCGCTTTACCATACGTGACATTTGCCTACAATTCTTCGCGCCACGACACTGCTGGTTACTCCCCTTTTTTCTTGCTGTTCGGCCGCGAACCCACATTACCCCTCGATACGACGATTCCGTTACCAGCAGCTCCAACTTCACAATATGCTCTGGACGCCATCAGCCGGGCCGCCCACGCACGCGAAACCGCTCGTGCTCGCCTTCTGACCTCCCAAGCAAACCAACGGCGTCGGTACGACCAACGACACCGCGATGTGCACTTTTCGCCCGGTTCGTTGGTTCTGCTGTGGTCTCCGACCAGGCACGTTGGCCTGTCTGACAAGCTGCTCTCTCGGTACACAGGGCCATACAGAGTGCTTCGTGAGGTGACTCCCGTCACTTATGAAATCACTCCTGCTGCCTCGCCGTCTTCATCCACCCCTAGGGCCAGCGACATCGTACACGTCGCACGCCTGAAGCAGTACCACTCGCCCAATGATCTTGACATCTAGATGCGCCGAGACGGCGCCTTTGCCGACGGGGGTTATGCTACCTGTAGGCTGCCACAAACCATAGTGCGAATGCGCGTGTGCGCCCGACGAAGAAGATGAGGGTCGCTGGCTGCTCGAGCTCGGAGCCAGACTGGCCAGTGCTGCAACCGCTCTTGCAAATATATTTTTCGAATATATTCGCAATACTTTGTCTCGTTACTCACGTAACAATATGATCGATCGTTGTCGCAGAACTGTTCTTATGATCTTGACAATGTTTAGCAAAGGCCTTTTAGTTTCATTTTTCTCCAGCAAGTGTAAAAAGGTGCTTTGCAATTGATTATTTGGACAAAATCACTGCAGTCAATTAGGAAGAATATCACGTTCAGTCGTTGCGAATAGGTGTGTTTCTCGATCAGCCAAGGAGGAACTAGCACTCTCTCCTCGCGCATCGAACGGGGGCTCGCTTGCTGGATTCCGTGCCGACCGGTTGTTCCCTCGTGAACTCCGGCGTCAGCGTAGCTCTGGCCGACTGGGCTCGCCCTACGTCATCTCCTGGCGCCGACAAGAGCTCTCGCCAAGTGGTGCCCCGTCCTCGGACTCCTGTGACCGTGTTTCCATCTTTCCTATCTCTTCTCTCCCCTCGATTTGTCGTTGCTCTCTCTGGCTTTCCTCATCTCTCTCTCTCTCTCTACACCTTTATTCCTATCCTTTTAATCCCTCCTCTACCCCATCCCTTGTGAGCTACTGCTGAGGTGTCGCACCCTGATGCAGACAGTTGCGGGGCTCACTTTACTTTTCTTTTCCTTCTTCTAAACATAAACACCCCCACCCCCCGCGCGCATCGAACCAAACAACGCCGCATCCTCACGAAACCAGAACTGGTGTACCATGCAGGATCGGCCGAGTTTCGCGAAACTCGGGATCTTCCCGAGCTCTCGCGACACCCTCTTATGAACGAGCCAACAGCACGAAAAATGGCAGCATATTCACGGGATGAATGATGGAGAGTGGGGCGAAGCATCCGTCCGTCCATTCGTTCTTGCTTCCGTCCGTCCATGCGTCCGTCTGTGTGACCGTCCATGCGTCCATTCACCCGGACATGCGTGCGTCTGTTCGTGCATCCACACGTCTATCCATGCGTCCGTCCCTGCGTTCGCCCATGCATCCGCCCCTGCGTCCTTCCATGCATCCATCCGTCCGTGCAGTCGTCTGTGCGACCGTCCATGCAACTGTCTGTGTGTCCATTCGTCCATCTAGTCACCACTCCAAGTACCACCATCTCGCATCTTTTAATCATATATGCGTCAGTCTGTGTGACCATTCGTGCGTCCATCCGCCCGTCCATATGTGCGTCTGTTCGTGCGTCCGCAGTCCATCCGTGCGTCCGTCCCTGCGTCCGTCCATGCGTCCATCCGCCCGTGCAGCCTACCATGCGTCCGTCCATGCATCTGTGTGTGTCCGTTCGTCCGTTTAGTCACCCCTCCAAGTACCACCATCTCGCATCTTTTCATATATGCGTCCGTCTGTGTGACCGTTCGTGCGTCCATCCGCCCGTCCGTGTGTGCGTCTGTTCGTGCGTCCGCACGTCAATTCGTGCGTCCGTCCCTGCGTTCGTCCATGCATCAGCCCCTGCGTCCGTCCTTGCGTCCATCCTTGCGTCCATGCATCTGTCTGTGTGTCCGTTCGTCCATCTAGTCAACACTCCAAGTACCACCATTCCGCATCTTTTCATCATATATTCCGCATATATAAGCACCGCCATCCAGCGGACATTTCAAGGGCTAAACGAGAGGTGGCACACGCACACTTTCTTACGGCTGGCGCTTCTTGTCTACTTCCAACCTCTAACCACCTCGAGTTCATGGTATATACTAGTTCATTTTATTCATGGCACTGCGGCTCAACGCTCGCTAAACCTTTCTAAAACTAAGAAGGTTACACCCAGCGAGTATAACGTAGCAACCCTTTCTTGTCAGATAGGGCTCAATGTACATGCCAATGGCTGCTAATGGGGATCACAGCGGGCGCGTTAATTAAAAGCCGAATGCTTCTGTCTTTCACTCCCCATTAGCGGCCATTGGCATGTACATTGAGCACCATTTTTTACTGTTTAACGATGCAGAGAAGGAATCCCTCACCGGCACCACCTTGGAGGTTGAAATGTTATACTTGTTACACACTACAATGGCTACGAGGGACGAACAGGTGCCGTTATATAAAAAGCTTCGCCCCTAAAAGGAACTTTTGGCGATGCAGCATTGCAAGGTTAAAATGCAGAGTCCATGCGAAACGTGTCCGTGAGCTCTGGCGATCACAGCGCCCCCCCCCCTCGTAAGCATAGCTCCCACGGACACTGGTTGCGTCCGTCGTGGACACTGGGCGTGTACCTCAGAGACTCTGGATGTGTTTGAACCGCGGAGCTGTGCACTCTTTCTCGAGCGTCTCGGCGCCTATATCTCCTCCGCCTGCTCGCAGCGCACTTCTCGCTTCACTCTCTCCACCACCCGCAAAGCTGGACCACACGTTGAGTGAAAACTCTCTTTCGGCTCGTTTATCTGCGACGAAACTCACACGAAATACGACCCGCCTCCCGTGTCTTTGCGTTTCAAAGAAACGTTTACTCGAGTAAACGCTACACCGAGTTTCACTTCAAACCGGTCTTCCAGCACCCACGTCGACGCCCGTTTGAACTAGGTTAACGCCGTGCGCACGCCGCTGATGCTTCGCACCCGATCAGGGCATAGGTTGGCGTAAATTGCGGAGCTCACTCAGATTCACTCATGAAAAATAACACAGCATATCCACGGAGTGAATGATGATGAGTGGGGCGAAGCGTCCATCAGCCCGTCCGTGCTTCCGTCCATCCGTTCGTTCTTGCTTCCGTCCGTCCACGTGACAATCCGTGCGTCAATTTATGCGTCAACTCGTCTGTCCATGCGTCCGTTCATGAGTCCGTCCATTGGTCTGTCTATCCGTTCATGCGTCCGTCCATCCATACATGTGCGTGTCCATCCATCCGTCCATCTGTCTGCTAGTGTGCCAGTCCGTCCGTCCGTGCGTCCATATAGTGAACACTCGAAGTACCGCCATCTCCCATCTCGCAACCCCTATAGAACATACCCGCTCTAGAGCGGGTATGTACCACCGTTGTTAACATACATACATACATACATACATACATAAATACATACATACATACATACATACATACATACATACATACATACATACATACATACATACATACATATATACATACATACATACATACATACATACATACATACATACATACATACATACATACATACATACATACATACATACATACAAGTGGCTTTGAAAAGAGGAAAAAGGAAAAAAAAGTGCAGTCCCGTTACTGCCTCGCTTAATCGAGGGCACCGCCACAGTTATGCGCAGGGAAGGGGGAATGGGAGTTAAAGAGACAGAAGAGAAGAGGTAGGAGAAGGGTAGTGAAAAGCATTCGATCACTCGCATCACGCACGCGCACGCAAGAAAACAAACGCGGCACACGCAACCGACCGAAAGACTACCGAGAAGCCGGAGGCGAAGCAATGCGCCCATACATACATACATACATACATACATACATACATACATACATACATACATACATACATACATACATACATACATACATACATACATACATACATACATACATACATACATACATGCATACATACGTACATGCATATGTACATACATACATACATACATACATACATACATACATACATACATACATACATACATACATACATACATACATACATACATACATACATACATACAGAGGAGTGACAGACCCATGCCACTAGGATCGAGCTTCGCCCCTAATACATATTGCGTTTAGGACTCCAACTTACCAAAATTTTACTGAGCTGGACGCACTTGAACTCGCTCTCACGAAAATTTTCTTCATGCATGCAGACTCCCTCGGACTCAAACTCATCAAAATATTATTCACGCGCACTCACTCAGGCTCAGAGTCACGGCTTGATCTGAGTCCGAGTGAGTCGACTCAGCTCGCCGACCTATGCATCAGGGTTGCCTTCGGGGAGATCGTTCATAATTTGTTTTCTCTGGCTGCCTATTGCATTTACACTGCCTGGATTCCCCCTACCCATTCCGCTTGCGCTCTCATGATTGATATGTGGGGTTTAACGTCCCAAAACCACTATATGATTATGAGAGACGCCGTAGTGGAGGGCTCCGAAAATTTAGACCACCTGGGGTTCTTTAACGTGCGCCCAAATCTGAGCACACGGGCCTACAACATTTCCGCCTCCATCGGAAATGCAGCCGCCGCAGCCGGGATTCGAACCCGCGCCCTGCGGGTCAGCAGCCGAGTACCTTAGCCACTAGACCACCACGGCGGGGCCGCTTGCGCTCTCGTACGCTACCCAAGAGACCCTGGAGCCTCGCGTAACAACCTCATGCCAACGACGGGACGTCCTGGTTATCACACAGCCAGCCCACCTGCAACTCCCTTGGAGGCTCAGACCGAGACTACCACAATGACACGACCTGCAAACGAAACGAGACACCCTGAGACTGACCAAGAAGCCCAAGACCAGCCTCAGCATAGCACCTCCACTACAGGAACCTCAAGGTTCTACTGCAATGCCACGCGTCTCGCGGTTCAGCAGGAACATGTGCAGGTTGATGAGACTCGACATATGAACATTGTTTCCCTTCAGACCAAGAGTTCTGGTGCATGTGTGTGTGTGTGTGTGTGTGTGTGTGTGTGTGTGTGTGTGTGTGTGTGTGTGTGTGTGTGTGTGTGCGCGTTGCTCCAGTTTACCGAGTGGTTAGTGCGGGGGGGGGGGAGGGCGTGTAGTGTATGGCAGTACCTTTAATGCCTGTATTATTCATATAGTGTACAACAGTACTGCCAGATGGCAGCGCAGCATGTACTGGTTTAGTATAGTAAGGACTGCCAACAAACCTGGCATCACTTGTCCTCCAGGAGACTCGTCTGTCGTGTCATTTACTTGAATGATGCGCTCAACGCTTTGAAGGCGTGTTCCTTATACGTTATCGTGAAGTACTGCTCTGAAGACGATAGTCCCCTCGAAAATACTAGAATTTCATTAAAAGCTGTATATCAAATTATCCCAGCATCTCCACCAGATGTCGCGGGGTCGTGACGTGGACGAAGGGAGCGGACTATAGATCGAAAATGAAACTGTTCATTCGGGCCGAACTTGTGGAGAACAAACGAAAAGTAAGATTGCAGCGACACACACTGGAACCGAGGGCGGCGACCAGGGCATTAGCCATCGATAAAATGACAAGCGGAAAAGTGCGTCGGCATTTATACACGTGCCATCGAATATTCTAGCGTTATCCCTGGCAGCCACGTAGGTTCCAGAATAATCTGTAATGCTCCAGGAGTAGGCGCGATCTTAACGAAATAATCTGCTACTGTCCCGAAGCTTCTCGAACACTGCAGGCGCAATTTGCGCTGAGAATTAGGTAGAGTGTAAGGGCTGGTTGACGGGCTGGTTCAGACCAGCGGCCGGCGCCAACCGCAGGAGGGCTCCTCCGACAAACATGGCTTCCCTTCCAAATGCAGTTGTCGACCGCCTCGAATCTATCAAGCGGCCGCCGTGCTCTCTGTAGCTCGTAAGCTCCGAACGGATACTTCCATTTGCTTTAAACTCGTGTCCTTTAGCTTCGACAACACAGTAGTTGAATAGATTCGGCACCGTTTTTGAGAACCATACTCAAATAACTGACGTTCTAGGCCCAAGCAAGCCTTTTCAGATCTTGGAAGACATACATGACACGTTTGTTTGTTTTTGGTAACGCTGGATAGCTGGCGCTACATGTCCATACGTCTGCTTTGGGGACGTCATTTTGAATTGCTGTGCGCTTGTTTTGAATACCGGACAGACCAAAATGATCTATTCGCTGCTGGAACGTAGTCTGGGAACAACGCGTACGGCATAGCACGGAAACCAGGGAGCAAGAAGCAAGCAGCTCGAAGTGTCCCACGGCAGACGCAGACGATGAGCAGAAGCGAAAACAGGGGATGAAGTATCCCCTGACGAAGGGAGGACCCCTCCCGAAACTGTTGGGAAATACTGCGCCACATGCTCTGGGAATGCGCCGGTAACAATGGTCGAGAAACGGCCGCCGTTCGCGATGCGCCTATGGCGGCTGCCAATACCAGGCAACAGGAAGCCTCGAGCTCACTCGTTCCCGCCGCCGTCCCGTCTGCGGGAGCCGCGGGGGACCTTCTCCGTCGGCGACGCCGCCGCTGGGAGGCGGCGCTCAGAAGCTCGGAGCTCAACGACCAGCTCTGGGCTGTCCGGCAGGCCGAAGATGCCGCCCGAGTTCAGGGACTCAGCGCCGCCATCTGAGGCCACCAAGACCAAGCTGCCGGCCAAGCTCTAATAAAGTTTCCTCTCTCTCTCTCTCTCCTTGTTGACAACGCTCCCGTTGTGCCATATCGCATACCTTCACGAAGACTAACTGGCTCATTGAATTATTACTCCCACTATATATATATATATATATATATATATATATATATATATATATATATATATATATATATATATATATATATATATATATATATATATATATATGCGCGCGCGCGTGTGTGTGTGTGTGTGTGTGTGTGCCCATTCATGCATGCGTCTGTGTGCAGAGAAAGAGAGAGGGAGAATGAAATTACACTTACATTGTTAATGCAGGGTGTCTACAGAGAAGATCGAACATGAAGTCTTGGTCACTATTCCCGATTTCGGTGAAATTTACTGCAGGCCAAGGCCTTAAACCCATGCATAACAAGGGTTTCAAAGTTGGTTTTGTGAAAAAAAAAAGTATTCGTCTGAACAAAAACACCTGTATACTTTGGCCGCAAAAACATTTTTTTTTTTTTGCTAAGTCTGCAATTTCGGAACTTTGAGCGCACCTAGAGAGAGAACGCAGCATAATATTTATTCCCGTGAATAAAAAATGAAATTCGATATTATGAGTCTGTCGTACACCTTACCTATCGAAGCGCTTTTGAAAAAAAAATATCACCAATATGGCAAATCGCACAAAATGCCACTTTTTCTGTAATTTATTGCTGCAAACTAGTTAAACATGGATAATAAAACGCGGTACGTATTGACTTTGACATTTGTGCTTTCTCGTAAAATAATGGCGGTCTTATTGCGTTCCGTTTCACTTCATAATTGTGGTAAAACGTGAATGATTTGTATTGCTGATATAGTGAACCTAATTAATTTAAGGCCATAAGAAGGAAGGAAGCAACACATCAACTCATTACTGGGACGTGAGAGCACTTAACTACAGTTAATCGATTGACAGTCAATTCGTGTCGTTTGGCCACCGTTCAATTATCAGTACTGAGTCCCAGTCATAAGATTACAAAGCAATGTTAGGTACTATAGAACATAATTGTACTAATTAACGTAGTCCTAATTAGGTCTAACTGCAGTGATTCAGCTTAATTAGAGCGCTTTGAACATGAGTAAGCTGCACCACCTTGAACTTGGCTTCTTTAACCTAAGTTGGCGTTAGATTGCAATAATTTAGATTTAGATTAAATGCTCGTCATAATTAGACTATATTATGCTCAACTATACCTCCTATGACTCAACTGGGCTAATATAAGTTTAACTTGGCTTAACAAGGCAAATAATGTAAGCTGGAAGGCTTAGGTTCGTTTTAATATAACTTAACTAGGTTGCTTTAATTTGTAGTTATTAAACTTACATAGTCTTGATAAGGTTCGAGTATTCTTACATTAAGCCAATTGGCTTGACTATGCTTATCTAAGTTTTAACTAGGCTCAACGTGGCAAAGGCAATGAAGTTGGGCAGTGTTTCTGTTCACGTCACGGCCCTCGCGGCAAACGAAAACCTTGGACAGCTCCGTTGTTAATAATAATGGGACGAGGGATACTGCAACACAACATTTAGTTGGGCTAGAGTGTTCCGACCTGATGTTATGCAAAGATGTGCTATAATTCTCACAGTTGCATTGATAAGGGCTGTGTAAATGGCACGTACAGACAGCTGAGTTTAATAAACATTTAGACAGTGGAGTTTAATAAACATCACGGCAAAGGCAACATCGAAAAGCCGTGCACGCGCTATCTAAAGCACACTTGTAGTGCAATCGAGCTGATGTAACGTGTGTTGACGAACTTTTTTCCCGGTTCTTTCCTCGAGCCTTCAATTACACTACCGCGGAAAAACCAAGGCCGTTCGCCGCCAACAAGGCCGATAACACGTTGGCGCTCTCACAAATGCAACCTTGCAAAGTTATTGCGTGAAGTTTACCGAAGTAAATACAACTAAACTTGTAACGCATCTTCGTTTCACCTGTTCAATTTTCTACCGATGTCTGCAGAGAGGCCGCCGCAATGAAAAACGTGGCCGTGTCCACGCTTTACCACTGACCGACAGCTTGTTTCCTTTATTTCGGTTTCGCACTCCGATACACGTGGCGTATTTTGACGGCACCTCGTTTCCCGCCCGTCAACACTGCGCGCATCTATAACCATGGAAGCGAGCAGAGACGCCGAAAACGATCGACTCGGCATGTGACAAATGTAGCGGCGGCGAGTAATTCAGCCTCGCCCGTTCTTCAGGTTTCAGCGTGGTGAAGTGGGAGCAACCACGATGAAGCTGCTAAAGCCAAACTGGGTGACCCATGACGGTACGTTTGCGGTAGGCGCGCATTGTTAGGCTTACATTTGCGTGTTTATCAATGGGCAAAGCTCGCCGGTCGCGTACTGGCGTAACACAAAGAGAGGAAAGGAGCCCGTGTGTACCGGCTTCATCATGCGCGGTACTTAAAGCCGCTCTAGTATTTGCTGCTTACGTGGTGTAATAGATGATATATTGATGGTAGGACACCACTCCGATGTCTCGCGGCGGAGCTGTTGTGATCACGGACACCGCGGCTTCAGGACCGGTATCGGAAACTTCGATCCCTAAGTACTCGCTAGCGCAGTACTCCGAGGCCGCCATGTGAAACTGAGAGATCATAAATGCACTTTAACGCAGTTCGCGCAAATGGGAGTCGAAAGGAGACATTTTCTGTTTACATGTTTGCGAGCGAGTTGCAATTCGCCAGTGGTTCGGCAGGTAGAAAATATAAATGTGAAAATATCGCTCTAAATGTTTTGAAGCCTTAAATATTCCCTTATTTAGACATTTAAGAATTGACCGTGCTTTGATCTTGAGGATAAGGCGTAGTTGTGGCGTTTACGTAACCGCTCTATCGTGCCGGCTTTCAGCTGCACGTAAGCGACGATATTTGTAGTTTTTGCGTGATTGCTCGCAAATGCAATATTTACACTTGTCGCGTGGAATACTGAAGAAATGTTGTGTGCTTCATATCATAGGCGTGTTATGAAAGGTCAGTTCCCCCATAGTAATCTTCAGTTCTTCGACTATGGCGTAGTACTTCGCCAGAGGCAACTATGGGACGTAAGGCCCCGTCAGTTGAACCGTTTTGTATCACTACTATCGGAGTTTCCCTAGTTTGGTCATTTTGAGCGTCTAGCTGGCCTGTTAGGTGCATGCGGCTGACTAGTTTGCACAATGGTAATACCTATTCGTAATTCCCAGGTCACCCAATATTTTCGGTAGACATCCATCCCGATGGGTCCAGATTTGCCACAGGTGGCCAAGGTAAGCTCCAAAACGTTTATACAGTTTAGTGTTCAAGTTAGGATAGGGGATCTCGTGTGCTGGTTTAATTGTGACTTAACATACCACTTTGCGATTGTGGCTTCCTTAGGTGAATCAATACACCTTGTGCACAAGGCTGTCCTCTAATCATGTGTCTCCTGCTTACAGTAATTGGAACTAGCAGACAAAGCCAGGGAAAGTGTTGGGGATCTTAGCTGTACTATTCTTATGTAAAGGGGAAGAAAGTTAAATAGATATAAAGATAACTTGTCGCTGGCAGGGAGCGAACCTGCGCTGTAGCGCAGTTGGTAGAGCACTAAAGAAGCAATTCGAAGGTCAGAGATTTGTCCGTCCCTGCCAGTGACAAGTTATCTTTTTATCCATTTTACTTTCATCCCGTTTACATCACAGTTTCTACCATTCGGATCCCAAAAACTTTCCTTGGCTATCTTGTCTGCTAGTTCTAATTAATACTGTGCTCAGCAACAGCAAAAAAAAAAAAAAAAACAAGCCCTTATGGCTCCTACTCTTACGACTTAAGGATAATCATTTGAGGTTTATGTGCCTTAGAATCACATGTTGAGCATTCGGTTGGAGAAAAAAGGGCAGCGAAAATCAAAACATTTTATGTTGCTTTACATTGTGAGCTGGAAGTAACCAATGCAAGAATATGGCTTAGAAAGGAGCTGACTCCTTTTTTTTTTCCACCTTGTTCCTGTTTCAATGGCAAACAGGTTCAGACTGCGGCCAGATCTGCATATGGAACATGGCTCCTGTAGCAAGGGAGGAAGAGGAGCTGAGCGATTCGGTACCGAAGCTGTTGTGTCAGATGGACAATCATTTGGCGTGTGTCAACTGTGTCAGATGGTCCTCCGATGGTCGACACCTCGCCTCTGGTGGTGACGACAAGGTCATCATGATATGGATGATAGGGCGGTGAGAATATTTCTGGCTCCATTGTTTTTTCATCATCTCGGGCTATCTAACTTCGTCCGTTTCATCTTGCGCCTTTAATGCGACTTGTGAATTTACACAATGCAGCCACGGAATTTTTGAAAATGGTGCTAAAAACTGCCATCAGAGCCTAAAGACTACAACAGGAAGCTTCACTCTGTGCTGCCCAAATCTAGATTCTAGGGGCGTGTTCTTCATGCAGAAGATTGCAATACTGTGTGGCTGAAGTTGTCTTAATGCAAAACACGCCTAATTTGGCAAAATCAATCTGATTACTACCCATAAGGTAAACTATTGCCGTGCAGTCAGGCATGGTTCTTCACCTTCTGTTTTAGCATATTGTGAGCAAATCTGCATCTTAGCGCTCGTTAATATTTCTGAAACTCATTCCAAGAGACACAATGCATTAATATAGGTATTGAATATATATATTTTTCATTTTAAATCATTGATATATTGAAGTATTTCACTGTCCTTTAGTTTTCAGAGGTATATTTGGGATCGACTGTAAGTCAATTGAGCACAGGAAGAAAGCGTTACAAATAGATGCGATTCATTTTTGCTGAGCACTCTAATTAGTGCTTGCAATGCTGCATTGGTTCATTTGATGGCTGCCACCTTTACAACTCCCTTCTCTCCTAGGTATGGCATGAGCTCCTCGGGAATGTTTGGTGGTGGAGGCAAGTCCAATGTGGAGCACTGGAAGTGTGTCAGCACTCTAAGGGGCCATTCTGGAGGTAAGCATCCAGAAAGTTGGTCACTTTATACCTTACGAAACATTCCAACCAGTTCGTATTCCAACCAGTTCGATGTTCGTATTTCGCAAATTCTTCGAACGGTGTTTCGGCAATATGTAAGAAAGACGCATTGGTACTGGACCGCGCATGAAGTAACTGGATACCAGATGTTTCAGATTGTTGTAGCCTGGGGATTCCCGCAGCTGATGTTGTGAAGCGCTGCATGTTGATGGTTGATGGTGGATAGAAACAGAGTCGTTGGCGTTCGTAGCTTAACGCTTAGGGTCGTTCCTCGTGCTACCCACACAGCCGCAACGCACGTGCCGGGACCCCTGCTGTACGCTATCCGGGGACAAATAAGCCAATTGGCGACGCTCTTTCACCTTCTGCTTGGATGTGGCAGGTGTGCTGGCGCGTGCATTGCGGTTGTGTGGCTAGCGCATGGAACGTCCCTTACTCTGTTTTATTCTGACCACGCTACCAAGGGCATGCGTGCAGTTGCTCGGTAGCAGCACTAGTGTTTTGGCATACACTGCACATTACAGCTATTCAGCATGTGTCGGTGCGGTCACCTAGCTTCGTTGTGATTGTATCCAAATGCTTTGTGCATCTCTTGTACATTTATAAACTTTGCAACTCTCCATGTTTAGCCAATGCACACGCTTTATTTTGTGGCACTACAACGCAAAACTTGCAATAAATGTCTGTGTAATTGCTATCAAATCAAACTTCTGCTGTATTATTGTGTGCAGACGTCCTGGATCTGGCCTGGTCTCCATTCGATACTTGGCTTGCATCATGTAGTGTTGACAACACTGTGGTCATCTGGAATGCCAAGAGATGGCAAGGTAATACCTAGCTGGCTTGTTTTTTTAGTTCCTTTGTCTTTGCAGCTTTTAAATATACAGGAATGTTCTTGCATTTTGAACATTAGAGCATTTTTGCACGCACTTAGAGTATGTGTGTGCATCTGTTCGTAGTAGTTTGGTGTCTATGTTCATAACGAAACACTTTTTTTGAGACAGCCTTGGCAGTCATTGTTGGCAGATATAGCTGGTCAGGTATACTGGGAACTATTTAATACGCACGACTGACTGCATATACGTGTCTGCAAGATAATAAGTATACAGTGCATCACTGATTTTTCGAATGTGTGTGTAAATTTAAATGCTTTCGTGACACTGTCACAAGCCTCATAGATGCGAGTGTATAAGTGTCTTAAATTTCAGACACTGAAACTCTTTTGCATCAGATTTTTCACGATTTCTACCCAAATAGTAGGCAGGAAATGACATGAATTGAAGTTTCCATTACTGCACTGTCTGTTATCTTGTAAGTTCGAACCAGCACTTTCATGCGTCAATCTATTTGCAGCAATAACTATGTTTAAAAAGCAGCTTTGTCTCAACGCGTGATTGTTATGTGGTGAAGCTGACTGAAAATTCAAAGGGGAAATGCGGCAATGTTGTGACTTAATTGCCGATGACCCTTTGTCATCTACGGATGAATGAATCACTGAGAATCCTAAGCATCTTTGGATAACTGCTCGATAGAGCATTGAGCCTGGAACGGTTGTCGGCGCAGTCAGCATTGCCACTAGTGGCTACTTTTCGCCAAATTGGTGAATCGGAGAGGCCTGTGGTGACCTAAAGTCATGGTTGGCGACATGGCGATTTTCGGCTTAGGTCTCGACTGAGTTATGTATTTTATTTTCAGCGTCTTCAAAACAAATGGGCGACAACATTTTTTCTATTTTTCGCAGTCGTAGACTCGTCAGTAAAACGTCCGCTTTATGCGTAATTCAGTACGTCTGTCCTGTTCCTCGTTTGTTTTTTCTCAATTCACCAGGATCCTTGAGGCACTGGTGCATCGACCAGCAATCTCCAAGCACAATTTAGTTCAGCAGACTTCTCGTGTGCCGCGAGGTGGTGGTGTGTTTTAAGTTCTTTAGGGGCTTCAAGAGCTTCAGGCTTCTTTAAAGCTTGGCTTCTGAAATGGCTAGGTGGTAGTTAGGCTGCGTGTTCCCACCACAGCTCCAACTGTTCCAAATAGATTGTCGGCTTCTTCCCGGCTGTAGTGCCCCCTAATTTTTTTTATATAGAGATTAAATTTTTTATTAACATTCTTATAGGGCCGGCCAAAAAGTTGGCTTCTTTGGACAGCCTTCAGTAACTGCACTGAAGCAAATGTTTAGCGTAAACATGACTGCACAGAAAACGTGTTGCACGCATTGCAATGGTTGCGCCCTACTTTCGAATTTATTACCTTTGTTCTTAATTCAGTTGTTCAGTTATCAAACACATCATTCTCCTCAGTGAAATTCTTGAAATTTGTAAGAAGGCTATGCACATCCCTCTCTTGTTATAGCAACTGCTTCATCCTGTAATTGCTACAACTAAAACGGTCGAAAATTTTTCTTATGAGGCACTAGCATTCAGAGACGCTGATGGTGCATGCGTGCCCTTTCTGAATGCTACCACGGTGAAGCAGGTGATGCAACTGGCATTAAAAAACGTCAATATAAATAGAAGGTGACGTACGGTGTTGTTCTCCACGGACCTATACATATATATACTCTTTATTACCAGGCATGCCACACATATGTAGAGTGGCGACCTTTTTGGCGAAATTTGAAGAAAGATGGCGACTTTTGGCGACTTTTCACTCGTCGTTTGGCGAATTTCATTGAAAGTCAGTGGCAACCGTGAGCGCAGTGCACGTTTTTTACGGACTGCGCTGCCTTTCAGGCTGCCTGTTCATGCGCAACTGTCGTAGATGCGCCATACAGATGTGTTGCCTTCACGAACGAAAAATGCTTGTCATTGCCGTATTGATGTGCAGTCAGGAACGGTGTGGGCACAACGAACATTTTCACGGCAATCTCGTGCGTACAGCACTGCATGCACCTGGCATTAGTGGCGTTAGCTTTGTTGGCGATGTGCTGCGCACAACTTGGAACATTCGTCTTCACACAGTAGCAAGTTTTGAATGTCAATGGAGATTTTTGTGCGGTAATGCATCATTGACATGTGCACTTGCATCGGGAAACGCAGGACGGGTCAATCAACTCTTCCGCCACAGTTGCCTTTGTGTTCTGTGTCATCATTTTCATACGCTTTATGGGAGAAAGCTGTGACTGTCTTCACATTTTGCTGGTATTGGCGGCGCTCATTATGAGGTGCAAATTAGCAATTTTGCCGTTAGCCCATAGTTAAGCAAGGTTTTCGGAAAGTTTCCTAATGTATTCGCACGAGCCCGGGCACATATTGAAATGCGTGATGGGTGTACTGGGAGTCATTAAAGCCAGTTCAGACGTGGCTATGGTGATTTGAACACTTGAGTGAAATAAAAAGGCATGAATTTAATTTTCCGGGCGGCCTCATTTTTCGTACGATTTCCCTGTCTGTTGGGAGTCCGAAGAATCACACGTCAGATGTTTTACATACCTGCCAAGTCTCCCAGATTACCCGGGAAACTACCGGATTTTAAATGTTTTTCCCGGTTGTACGGGTCATACGAAAATCTCCCAGAAATCCAGTTTTGCCTCGCGCATCGACTGCTTTGTCTGGCCACTTGAGCAAAGTTGTCTGGCCACATAGTAAAAAAGATTTTTTCTTTAGCGATGGTGGCAAGGTTCAACTAAATTCAATGTAAGTTTTCGAGAGGCGAAAATAGCGCCAGAACATGCGGCCTGCCAAGTTGGAGCAGAGAAATCGCACATGGTTGTGCAGTTTTTGAAGGTCATGCACATTAACTAAAAAGAAAAAAACTCCCTTGTAGTAGAGGGAGGGCAGTGACACCGTGGTACAGTTGATGCTTTTGCTGGCTGTTGAATGTGCCAGCATTCCCACGCGAGAGAGAAGAAAAAGGAGAGCAAAAAGGGAGCGCCTCCAGCAGGAGCACTTGCTTGACATGGCAAGCGCGCAGCGCTTTGAGTGGCTGTTCTATTGCAGGCAGAGGTGGGTGTGCTGCTTGATTGACTGATTTGTGGGGTTTAACGTCCCAAAACCACCATATGATTATGAGAGACACCGCAGTAGATGGGTGTGCTGCTGTTAACCATTGGGGTTGGGGGGGGGGGAGCACATAGTTAGCCCTTTACATTGACATAATAGGGAGTGGCGCCGGTACTCGGGTGGACAAAGAGGGGAGTGGGGGGTGCTGACGCTACGACGGACCTTCACTCTCCCCCACCTGTACCTAGAAGGGGAACTGAGCATTCTTATGCACACACCTCACCAGGCATTTTCTGCACCCTTACTTTATGTGACACCTTGCAGTCTCCCTCAGGGAGCTAAGCTGAACCCTGCTTCCGCAAGGTTGCTCGAACCTAATGGCAGGGCTTTTTTTAAGCCGCCTGCCATGATTAACCAGCCGCTTCTCCCTTTTGCAAGTTTGAACTTCTTAAAAAAAATTCTCTTTTTATATTCCGACCGTTTTCTCCTCCCTGTCTCTTTTATCCCCAACCCCTTTATTGAGGGCTCCTCCTCGATATCCTTACAAAACACGAACATTCTTGGCTTTTTTTTTTTTTTTTTTTACTCAGCCGCAAGGGTTGCTAAAGAGAGTGCCTGACACTACCTGTTTTCTCGGGCTATGAGCGGAGAAGGTCGAGCTGGGGGCAGGCAAGTGGTCGGCAGGACTGTACTATGGTCCTTTGCCAGACAAAATAGCTTGTAAGCAAGCGACAACAGGCCTCGCACACAGAGCGATGTTATCGCATGTGCCCTTCGCGCGACAGTGACCACTGGGTTGGGTCCCTAGCGCGCTTTTACTCG
Source organism: Rhipicephalus microplus (assembly GCF_043290135.1). Classification (NCBI taxonomy): domain Eukaryota; kingdom Metazoa; phylum Arthropoda; class Arachnida; order Ixodida; family Ixodidae; genus Rhipicephalus; species Rhipicephalus microplus. Next base: position 61,581,097 of record NC_134702.1, read on the forward strand.
TAAAGCAGATGATGCGTGAGCGATATTATCGGTTTGGACTCTGTACAGATCAGCGGCGACCACAAATATCTGCTGACAGTGCTCTTATAATAGCTATTGCAATACCCCCCCCCCCCCCCCCACCACCACCATTGAGTAGATCTCCCAGATTGCGTTTCTCCAAAATTGGCAGCTATGGTTTTATCCCTGGCCTTGCAAACATGGGCCACCTCTGAATTGTGCTATTGAGTACATGCTGGACTTCTGATGTTGAAGTGCAATTAACAAGTCATCTGATCTGTGGCTTTCAAAACTGAAATTTGATGATGCACACATTATATATTCAAGACAGTTCGAGCAACGCTTCCCTCTTTTCATGTGGTCTGTCCAGAAATGTTGGCGGTACTAAAAGGGCACACTGGCCTCGTGAAAGGAGTCTCGTGGGATCCAGTTGGAAAGTACATAGCATCTCAGGTGAGGCCCAAGTTAGATGTGTCTTTGCTGTGTGTTGTTGCGATGCGGGTCCTGGGCACGTTAATAAGCTTAAAGAATGTGCTACTGCTGATAAGGTAATGTCTTGATTTATTTGTGCAACTGCCTGTAGCGTAGACTCTTAGTAAATGGAAATGTCTTAAATGGAACTGCTATTTAAATGAAACAAGTCTTTCAGATATAATTAGTTTCGTACCTGTATTGTGCACTTCTGTTCATTTCACAGTAATCAGAACTACTGTTACGCAAAACACAACTTCATGATCCCTTCAGGTTTTGTTTAATGAGAGTCTACTGTACTTTAGTCGCTGTAACTGATTAACCTTGTAGTTACAGTGTAAGAAGTGACATTCACATGATGACGAATTTCTTGAAGGAAAAAGTAACATGTTACTTTTGTAGCTTACCTGAAAAACGAACTGGTAGCAAGCAACGCATTGTTAGTAATTGTTCACAGCCCCGGGCTGTTGTAATTGCCTTGGTGTTTGCACTTTTTTCAGTCTGACGACAAGAGCTTACGGGTCTGGCGGACTCACGACTGGCAACAAGAGTGCATTATCACCGAGCCATTTGTGGAGGTGGGCCTGATTTCTGCCACTTTGTATCTTTACGCTTGCCGATCCTCATGCTCAACCTGCAAAGCATGATTCCCATTGATTGTGAAACTCGTTTCTGACTGCTGTGTGTTGGGGGCTTTCATTTGCTTTTTCAAATTGATTTTCAAAGCTACTACGCTCAAACCTCATTATAACAAAGTTGCATTAAAATAAGTGCGTTATATCCAAAATGTGGTTATTATGATATATTTCTAACACTATGTCTATTGTAAGACAATTCTTTATTTACTTTGTTATAACTCGATATTTCGTTACATCCGTGCTTCTTCTATTGAGGTTTGAATGTATCGGAAGACTTTAAGTCCTTCAGCATCATATCGAACAACTAATGCATTCTGAGTCTTTGTGGGCACTGGTGGGGTTCGTCCGAATTTTTTCGAACAAGTTTGATTGTTGCAAATCAGTTCTTTAGATGTCTGTGAGGTGTACAGTATTGAAGAGGAAAAGTTTCACCGACATGGTTGTAGCGCATAGCTTTAATTAAAATTTATACAAATTTCGCTGGAAGCATAAAGCACTCCTACCTTATTTGCTTGCGTAATCCTCGCACTCGCATAATTCTCGCACCCCCCCCCCCCCCCCATCGCCCACTAAAAATACAATTTTTTTTTCCTCGAGTGATTATTGCACCCCCAAAAACTGCCGCAATAATGTCGTCTGCTCGTTCCAACTACTGATGATAATAGCACCTGTCACTTGGCGCCATCTCTTAAGCATCAAGCTTTATATTACTGCACGGAGATTCAATCCAATCCAAGCCAAACCAAAGTGGCAAGTGCGCGTTGCGGCGTGTTTTGTATGTTGTGTAGGTAACCTTGTCACGTCGTGGGGCAATACTGAAGCTACACGGCTGATAGATCATGCACTAAACAACGACAACAGGGCCGCCGGTAAGCCCTTCGAAGTCTACGAGTTTTGTGTTCGCTACTGTTGATGGCAGCTGAAAGCCACCAAGACGCGTTGGGCCTGCCATGTGCCTAAAACTGGGATTCATCGTAGACTTTATTTCTTCAGAAGGAAACTGCAGACGATTCTATTAAATAGCCATCAGCCCAATAGTGACGTCCTACGTTTACCTTTTGAGGGCTCCTGTTGCGCGACGAATACTACCGCTACGCCCGCAACACCCACAAGCCTTGCGCATGGTATTCCAATTCTCGACTATTTGCTTGCACCTTTAGTGTCTCAAATAAATCTTGCCTTGTCTTGAACCAGTGCTTTTAATGTTGAGGTAAGTTTTAATTAGTATTTCTGAAAGCTTGTTGTTAGTTGTTGGTGTGAGAATCCTGATTTGCGGCCATTTCATTTTCTTTTTTGCTCTGTAAAACTTGGAAAGCTTTCCCTGCGTAATTCTCGCACCCCCCAACTTTGCATTGGTTTTCTGCTAAAAAAAAGTGGGAGGATTATGCGAGTAAATACGGTATGTGATGAAAAATTTGCCTGGGTACAGTATTCGAACCTGAAATTGGACCTGTTCCAAAGCAATCACTCTACAGTCTGAGTAACCTAGAGGGTAGCTGAGAGCAGCGTGGCAATAAATTAATTGACAACATGAAGAAAAAACAAGTACGTATCATATAGTATTGTAGTTGCACTGTCGCACCATAGTATTTTTAAACAAACTTGACTGTTTCATGCTTCAGTGTGTGTCGGCCAAAATGCATCAGTTTGTATTTGTTGCAGTGCGGAGGAACCACCCACATCTTGCGGCTGAACTGGTCTCCTGACGGCCAGTACCTCGTCTCTGCACATGCCATGAACAATGCTGGTCCTACTGCACAGATTGTGGAGCGCGACAACTGGCGAACCAACAAGGACTTTGTTGGCCACCGTAAAGCTGTCACATGTGTGGTAAGTGAACATTTTCTTCTGGAATGGCCGCAAGGTGCGCACTGGAAGGGGTGAAGAACTCTGGCTACTACCATAATGGATAATGTGCGGCTCTTTTACTACAGGGCTGGTGGAAACCAAGTTTCGCTTAAGAATTATGTTCATAACACAGTTGAACCCCTTTATAATAGACCTGCTCCCGGGAGAAATTCTTGTCTCCTATATGAGGTTTCTCTTGTAAGCAGGGTACCACGTATGCCTTTTCTAATCAACACCAATTTTAACACAGTCACGCTGGTGCCTCTTTTACCGATTTGTCGGTTACAACAGTGCCTCTTATTAACGGTATGACCGTATACCCTTTTTATCAGCTGCTAGTGCCCTTCACTATGCTGCACATTCCCCCAACGATCGTAAAATCTCGAGCACGCAGTAACCTTTAGTGAAAAATATTGCAACCTGATCTGCCTTAGCTTGGTCACAGATGAAAATTCGAAATGGTAGGGGAAGAACTGCCCGTGCTTGCAATGAGTATCCTTTGTTGAATATGCATACATTGTCTGTCATTATTCACCCTATGTGAATGAAACAGTGGACGAAACGTCAGTGGTGGGAAACCTGCACCAACTGGAAATTGCTGCGCCATACTGCTCCAAAAGAGTCTTTTTTTGTATAATTTGCGCCATTTCTGCGCTACAAGGTTGTTTTGGAACCGAAAGCAATGTTGACAGCATGCATCGTAAGCAGATACCTATTACGTGATCATCGGCACGTTGTACTTAAACTGCTGCAAAAGCACGGCTGAGCGATTATTCCAACTTCTGCATGTTTGCAGTGGTGCCTTTTCGGGTTACCATTGCCAAAGAACAAAAGCAATGTGCCGACTACCGAAAAGCGTGCCAGTATGACTTATCGCCAACAAAAAGCTTACGTGTGTGGCGTAGCGCTGCTTTATGCCTACTGCATGCTTTTAACAGCCGGTGGCTACCTGAGAGCGCTGAGGTGCTGATCGTTTTTGCCTCAATCGTTGTGCAGGACTGTGGTCAGCATGCACCGCTTTTGCAGAAATGAAAGCAGCTCGCTGTTGCGGAGTTGAGCGTTATGGATTTTGGGAACCAAGACAGCAAGCGTAGCGCACTCTTTTATGAAGTGACAGCCTAAACGTGCCTCCGTCTGCTGCCAGGACCACTAGCCCATCCCCTTGCAAAAGCTTGCATCATCACATTAATCCAACACGCTTCTCGCCACATCTGCGCACGGAGTGGACGCCAAGTAGGCAAAGCACTGCACATGCAACTAGCCAATAGACGATCAGCTCCCTGCGACTCTATCGAGTCTCAAATAAAATTGGTCACTAAGTTGCAGATCCTGGTACGCGTTCGCGGACAGCTGATTATGTCCGTTTCATCGCTATGTCAGTCTCTACATCGGCTGCGTATCCCAAACTCCGCAGTAGTTTTAAAAAGCTCTTTTGTGTCGTTATGCGAGCCATCGAACAGTCGTGCGAAAATGCTAATCATATCTCAGCACTGGCGAAAAGAAAGTAATGGCTTCGTGGTGGGCACTTTAGGCAATACACATATTTGCTGTGGCACTGTATTTATGTCTTCTTTGGCGGTTATGGGGCACATAAATGCAAATTGGTACTTGGTCATAGTCATCCGCATGGGGGAGGACAAAGGAGTGGGGCTAAAAGCCAGTCCCATACATCGACATAACAGGGAGGGGGGTGAGAGGGGGGCACAAAGCCAGCTTTATACATTTACATTATAGGGAGGAGGGAGGTGCTGGGACCAACCTATGCCCCCCTACCCTGAAGGGGAACTCTGTACACACTTGTGTACTTAGGGGTTAAACTAGCGTGCTGCCAGTTGCTTCTTGGCATGTATGTGCATATTAACGAGGCTTTACTGCAACGAACTTTGAATGTGTCTGTGTGTGCGTGTGCTTGTTAGTGTGTGCACTGCTCTGAACTTCATGCTGCAGCTAGCTTGTTGGTGCAATATATTTCAGTATTTTATGTCACTGCTTCTGTACATAATTGTACTTTTGTTTATTTTGTGGGCTTGCTGCTTCTGTATATATGATTATGTAAACTGAGGGAACATTAAATGAAACCTATATCTTCTTCTTCTTCAGCGTGTGCTATGGGAAGCCTGTGCGTGCTACCAAACATGGAGATTTTGCCTGCTCCAAAATTCGGAAAGGCATTTCCGCCACTGAAACGGTGAAAATGGCTCTCAAGGGGGGGTGGGGGGGAAGCGGGGAAGCGTGCTCAGGAATTGGTGCTTAGTTCAAATCTCCTGAAAAAAAAAAAAAATCGCCAGCACTTTCACAACAAAAGCTGGAAGAGCGGCCTTTCAGAGCCCTCTTTTTTAGCATTAACTCTTTGGGTAGCTGCTGCAAGCACACTTGCAGGGTATCCACTATGCCATTAATCATTGTGTAGTAGGCAGGCACTTAATATACCATCTTTAGTAATTCTTCGAAAAGGCGTAGTACCTGCTGCACACTTGGAAGTAACTTTGTGCAGTTTTTTTCGAGCTGTGGCTGGCCGCGATCGGCAATCTCCTCCATCCCCTGCAGTGGGTATGCGCCATAGTTAATAGGTGGACAACATCAAGCTTTTGTAAAGGGTAGAGAACATTCGACGGCCTATTGCGCGATTCGCGTTATGTGACACCTAGTTCCTTTGCTGTTCTAGAACGATTTATTACTCACATTAACGCGATTTCTTTCCCGACATCAAGCCTGCCTAAGGCCACTTTGCAAAGGAGTTTCAAGCACCGGCATGGCTCTGTGGTAGACTACTGGGCTGGCACCAGGGGACCTGGATTCGAATCCCATTGTGTCCTTGGTGTTATTTATTTACTGAGTTTTTCTTTTCTTATTTTGTGCGATAATGGTTACGGGAACCGCTGGCGGCAGACAACTACAGCTCTCATGCGACCCGCGTTGTGATCTCCCAACAGCTTTCGCTGTAAACGGAGGATTTGAACTGAGAACTTGTTAAAATCGCGGGCACTTGCTCCGGATTTCGCAGTAATGATGGCTCCTGTCATGCTTCAAGTGGAGAGGAAGACTTAGTCGCACATGCTGGGGCTTGTCTCAAATAAGTGTTCATAATATTAGGTGCAGTACGTTCTACAAAAAAAGGCTTAGTGCAACCTATAAGAAACGTTCATTTTTCCCACACTCGCAGTATGGAAAGAGTTAAGAGGCACTGTAGTGTTGCAGGAAACTGTCCTGCTGCAAGGGGTTCCTCAACCTTATGCGAGTCTAATGCACTACCCGAGAGCTTTACCAGGTAGCCCATCAAAGACCCTTCCGGTGAAGAGGCGATGTTGAACAAAAACGAGACGTTTATTTACTCTGTTACATGACGAGTAGTCAAATGAGCATGCAGCTTTTCCATGCAAGGCCAAAGGGAGGGACGCCATCACTGCTACAGGTTGTCACAGTCTGCATCTATGTGCATAAGCTCTTCAGCATTCCATACTGGGGCTTCTTTCATCAAATGTTTTTGGCTTTCACGTGTAGTGCATGGTAGAAGGAAACAAATAGCATTCTTTATGCTGCAATGCTGCAATAACTGTACAAACAGGCATGCACTGCATATGCATACTGAAGCATGTGCACATGCATCTGCAGTGATTTATAATCTTGAACAGCGTGAGCTCTCATGAAACAACACAGCCCACGTGCTGTGTAAATAAACACCAGAATGACAGCCAGAGCATGCTGTTTGCTTTTGACATGTACTAGCTGCCAGCACCAGGCATAGCCTTGTAGGCAAGTGCCTGCTAGGCTCCCTCCCCTGTAGACGATAGGGTATGGAGCAGGGCCTGTAATTATTTTACAGTTGGGCAGTTATCTTGGCTGATGAAGGATGATGCTGGAAGTAGACACCCTTTTTTCGTGCTGCCACTCCATGTTATAAGTATCACAGAGCACAAGCCATGCACTCGTATCTTTCCTGTTGTAACGGACCGCTTTTAAGATATTCAAAACAGTCCAGAGGGCATCATGGCTTCCAGGCGTCTCTCGGTGGCAAATTTCTGCCAGATTATGTCTTCTGTGAGACGCTTCTGCGAAAGCGTGATATCAGCAGCACTATGTAATGGCCTTTTATTTAAGGGGGAGTTTGCAGATCGGCAGAAGTTCTTGCATTTTCATCATTTTTGTGAATGAAACATCCTGTTGTTTTTCATTTTGTAGAGATTCAACCCGCACATCCGATCAAGAGTCAACAAGGACAACAACAAGGTGCTTGTTGCATGACTCTCACTTTCATGAATAATTTTTTTTTTAAATTTCACTATCCTCGTTTCGAACAGTCCCCTTTGCTTCAATCATAGTGGTAACGAAATTGTACTAAGCAACACGGCTGGGCGTCATTTTTCCAGACACAAACCTTTTGCTGCTGTGCCATTGGAAGTCGGGACAGGTCCCTGTCTGTCTGGGTGAGTGAACTATCAAGTCAGCATGAAATACTTAATTAGTATCACTTTTTTCTTGTGATGTTCAGCTTAACTGATGCCCAACTATTGGTTTATTAGTTTGCATTTGTGTCCGGCCTTTCATTGCAGCTAACCTGTCTGAAGAGGCCTCTCGTTGTGGTGCATGACCTCTTCTCCAACTCAGTGTTGGACATATCTTGGTACGTCGATGTTCGAAGAGTCATTGCTTTGCCGTAGTACTGTGAGATTTAGTGCTTGCTGTATACTTCATGCCTACGTTGGTACAGTACCCACGCTCTTGTTAGGGAAACTAAAGGTTTGAAAATTTTCAGATCTGTGCAAATACCAAAATTTTGGTGAGAAACAAGTTTGAGTGCGAATTGCATAGAATACTTTTCGAATACTTCGAAATGAAGTACCGTATTTACTGGAACGTCTCGCCAGTATTTTTTTAGATTTCTGTGACCTGAAGCTGGCCCATGCAATACAGTCAAATACAGTAGACTCAATGATACAAATTCTTAGGGAGCACGCAAAATGTTGGTATCATCCCGAATTCGTATGAACCATAACAACCTAAAGCTTATCATGAAGAGTAACAAGAAATTCATTGGCGTGAGCTGCTCCTTGCTGAAAAAGTTCGTGATGTTCTTTTGAACTTTTCTGCCTTCGCTGTCTCTCAAGAAAGTCTCTGGAAAGGAGTAAAACCGTGCCGTGGTTTTTTCACTCAGGCTGCTCAAAGGGAGCGAAAGTGCAAAATTCAGTGGAAGTTTACTCGCTTTGCCACCTAAGCGGCTGGAAAACTATGCTACAATGTTGACACGAAAGAAATCAGTCCTGGAGCACTCGCATTTGAGATGTGAAGTAATAACTAAAATACTAGAGCGGCTGGAAAACCTTGTTCACGTACTTCCGAAGTGTTCACATTTGTTCTGCCCCTCGAACACGCCAATGCTGCCGCCTTCGCCACTGTGAGAATTCATTACATTTTGCCCTTTTCTTTGGCATTAAAATTCTTACCGAGTTCTAGTTGGGCATGCAAAGCACTGAAAAGAAACAGCTTGCATCTTCATAAACATTGTTTCGGGAGATGTGCCAGAAACAACACAAGCGGTCGCATCGGCACAGGTAATGACGAATTCAGCTGGCTGTGCAAAAGTGGGGCACATTGGTGCAAGCCGACTCGCTGCTGCTGCACCTCCTTCTACTTCAGCTGCTCCCAGCGATCCTAATCGAAGTCAGGCTCACGATGGAAGTCTCCCTGTTGAGGCCGTGAGCTTTGTCGGGCTGCGCAGGCAGTTTGCGGTTGTACCCGATGCAAGCCACCATCGACGCTTTTGCCGCTATTTGAATTTGTGGCCAGTTGTATAGGTACGTGGTTTGAGCCGTGCCGTGAAGCGTAAAGGTGATTTGCTATCGCGTGACGGAAAAACTTGTATTGCACCTATTTTTTCGCGTCGGCCTCGGGGTGTGGTTTTTCGATCATTTAGGTGGCAAAGCGAGGGAAATTCCAGTACGTTTTGCTGCATTCGCTTCTTTTTTTTCTACCGAGCAGTCATGTTGCTTTTTCTAGTAAACAATAAACACTATATTTTCTAACACAAGTGAGTGGAAACTTTCTTTAGTCTGGTCTGACTGCGTATATGTAACTTCTAGCATAACGGTAAGCATTCAAGTGTCCAGCAGTTTTACTGTATAGGCAGAAGTATTGTTTTTATGAGCTAGGAGTTTCTTCACTGTTTACGCTTCATAGCTATCAGTGATCTGCTTGTCTCGTGAATGTATCTGGAATTTGTATTTCAGGAGTCAAGAAGGCAACCAGCTACTGGTGTGCTCCTGGGATGGCACTGTGGCCTATATCGACTTCACTGAGGAGGAAATCGGGGTGCCGATTAGTCCTGAGGAACGAGTAAGGAAACACCGGGCTTGTATAGCATACGTAGCTCACCAAGAAAATGGTTTTGTTTATTGGAATTTACCTTAAGTTAGGGTTGGTAGGTGTATAAAATGCAGCAGTGAACCCAGAACAGAGTAGGCTCTCGGTAAACAAAAATGCCGTGAACTACTTATTCAAGCAGTCATTGAATGACATTAATATCAGAATTTATTGCCACACGAATTGATTGGGGCGAAAATTTCCCGAATCCATAAAAAGTGAGATATGTTATAAGGATTAGCCACATGTTTTACCCTCTCTCTCATCTCACGTCCCGACGAGAGTGCTGGATGCCAGCAGGGAAGGATGGCCTGGAGTTAAGTAGGTGACTTGCATGAAAAATGCAATCACACTCTCACATTGTTATTTTTTTGTGCCAGTGTGAATCACCCTGTAAGGTTTGCAGCACACTATGTAATTCTGCATGGTAGCACCTTGTGGCAAGAAGCACGTCTGACGCAAACACTGCACCGTATGTTCACTGTTGGGCAATAGCATGCTACTTACTACTCGATGTCAAGCAGGGGGTGCCAAAAGCTTTGTGTCGTAAGCAGAGCCCAGTGTATGAAAAAAGGGTGTCTGAGAAAATGGAAACTTCACGCTGCTCTTCTAAGCTGTGCTTACCATGCACAACTGCAAGATTTACAGTCCAATATCACTGTAACAAAGTCCGCTACAACGAAATATCTGCCACAACAAATAATTTTCAATTCCTTGTCAGCTGCCCATAGAAAACAATGTAAAAACAGTTTCGTCACAACCAATACTTTGTGGGGATACTTACAACGAAGTTTTGGCGAGTGCTGCCGTCTAAGAAAAAGGTACTCTCCAAGGATTGTCACAAAATTCCGCTACCAGCTCGGTCATTTCTCGTTAGTCATGACATTCAAAGCGCGCGACCGCATCGCAACACCTGTATTTTCATTGGAGACACATTTTCTGCCACCACATGCGCATCCTGGTGAGTTTTTCGTCATTAGAATCTCGACGACAGGTTGCGTAACCACCATGCTGTTGCCGGTGGGTTTTGCTGCACATACGGGCTGCGGCAGAATTGGTCTTCAAAAACACCCGCCATGTTTTTGACTTCGTGCTTAAAAAAAACTACAGCTTGTCGTCACCAGCCTAGGGATCGTGAATGACATCGACAGCGTTATGATGGCACTTGAGAGGCCAGCGCGCACCTAGTCCAAGTTTAACTACATTCTGCCACAACCGCTGCGAATACAAATGACGGGCAACCACGAAAGTATGTGCATTGACTCGACCGAGTACTGCTTGTGCAATGCTGCATACAAAACCTCATCAATGTGAACAAATATAGCAATGACGCAATTCTGAAGCCAAGCGCATGGCCAGAGCAGCACCCCCCAGATTGAAAACGAAACTACTGTTTGCCGCTACAGCATGCACTTGCTTGGACCAAAGAACGAGTCATAATCATATCAGATCTTACTAAATTTTGTGATCTATAGATGAAATATTTAGGCTTGTGCGAATAGTGAATTTTAGGTTCGAAGCGAATAGTGATTTTATCAAATAATTTTGAATCGAATGGTATGTATGACATAAAAAAGAGGGGAATATTTATCTTGACCTAACTAACCTACACAATATTTTTGTTGAATAGGGGCTGTATGCAAAAGCCATTTTATTTTTCTTTCAAACGAAGTCGAAACAAACTTGAGTAGTAGTTTCAGTAGGATGCGAGAGATAACAGGTAAGGTACTTAATGTTTTGAAATTTATCATACTTGGAGCATATAAGCAATCATAACAAGCTTAATAAAATGAAGAATTGATTTTAGAGTAACCTCGTCCTTTAAAGGGGCCCTGCAACACTTTTTCAAGAAGCCATGGAGCCAGTAAACATGCTTGTTGCCTCACAAATTCACTGCCGCAAAGTTTCTATAATCAATCCAGTACAAGCAGGGTTCCACAAATTTGTCGCATGCTGCAGTTGCATTCTCTCTTCTCGTCCCGACGAAATAGCCGGAAGCTAAGCAGGGAGGAATGATACAGTTAAAGAAAATACGTTGCACGCACCTAGTGACCTTGAGCACCTTTTTTTTTTTTTTCGAATACGCGGCTTTTCAGTGTGATCGCGCATGTACTCTTGGACAAGCGGCGTCCTCCCGTGGCGGCCCCGGTAACGACAAGCGTGCCATGCTCAAATCAGCCAATGGCTGTGACCAGAGCCGTATTCGCGACTCCAGCAATTCATGCCGCACCTTGCGGCAATATAGGGAAGCTGCGTACTGAGGTCCAAACAGTCCAAGCGCCAGTCGTGTACAGTAGGAGCACGGTAGGATGGTGCCGCCCGTGAAGAACAAATGAACGGCCAAGCAGATTTCTTCTTTCCAGGTGAGGCACCTGTGTTAACTTGTTAACTCGAACCTATTTAATGACCATTGTTTCTAGTGACTATATGTCACAGTGGCGCCCGAGGTATGTAAACAAATTTCACAGAGACGCGGTGCGCCATGTGCATTACACACACAACGCGACCACTTCAAGAACGCCGCTCGCGTTCGCAAGACCAAAATAAGATGCTCCGCGTCAACAACCCGCACCCTTTCTACAAAGCAGCGCGATCTGCAATCACGCTGCAGAAAACTCAATATTTGTGTTAGCGATAGCGATAGCGGTGACCTCCGTGAATCCGCGATGCTGCTGCGCAGCGCCCTCTTATGTTCATTTGAATTGCCAATATTCCTTCTTGGCTGTGACAAGTGATTTTCGGGCTTGTGGTGTCATTTGCCGAGGAAAGAAAGAAATGTTTAGCTTTGATAATTTAGTGTGAATTACAGGCCGCGCGCTGCGCTGTAATATTTGCCTCGCGTGTTCTCTGTAGCCTCGACTACTGATCGGCAGCGTTTTCTGAGCATGCTCAGTAAGTGTTGCAGGGCCCCTTTAAATTTAAAGGGGGGCTTCGCGGCAAAGCGAGTTTGCTGAATATGTGCTTTCACAACTTAGCACCCCTACCACGGAGAAAGAAAATACTTCTTGCTCCGTGATCCCTACATTGCAGTGAAACCGTCTGTGCAGGTGGTTACATGCGGATTAATATACACCTATTCGTTTATTGCGAATACTTCGAAAATATTCGATAATTTAAATTCGAATCCAAGTGATTTCGAATACTCAACTATTCTTTCGAATAATCGAAGCATTCGAATACTCGCAGAAGCCTAGTAATTATTGCTACGATGAAATTCTGTCACAGTGAAAGTTCTCGCGTGTCCCGTCAATTCCGTTGTAGCGTGATATGAGTGTAGCTGAAATTTATATGCACTCATACCACGATATACCAAAAATTGCTAATAATGAAGTAAATAAAAAATAACATTGCAATAAATATACTGTTAAGGATAAATTTAAAATGAATTCTTAGATATAATGAACAGATTTTAGTGTAAGATGCAACTTTGTTATGAAGTTTGATTGTAGCAGTGTCTGCTATCTGCAGGATGTGTTTTTTCACCGAGCCTGGGGGATGGTTCATGACGCTTTTATTGCGATAGCAATTATATGAACACTCTTGACTGATTTTTGCCATGGCCGTCATGTCCTGTATATATATATATATATATATATATATAAGGCACCGGTAAATCTGATGAAAAAAAAATTAAAGGTACCCGCCGGAGATTCGAACCAGCGATGCCTCGCTCCTCAGCATGCTGCGCTAAGGCACTAGGCCGCATGGCTCATGCTATGTATATCACTAGCAGTGAGCTACAGTTAAACATGGATATAACGAAATTGATAAATTCCCGGGAAAATTTTTGTTATAAAGACGTTATCGTTATATGCAGGTTCGGTATGAAGATTCGGAAATAAACGCGCAAATTAAACAAAAGGGGGACTGAAGGCAGAGCTAACCCCAAACACTCATTTTGCAGTAAAAAACTGCGTTATTGCGATAGCAATTACATGGACACTCTCGGCGGGTTCTTGCTCTCGCCGCCATGTTTCGCAACAAGTCAAAATTGACAACATGCCTCCGCGCATTCTAATGTTCACAAGCGGGTAACAGCGCGCGAGCGCTGCTGAAGCAGAGATCACATGAGTCGGCCCATCCCTATAGCCTGGAAAGTGCATAACATCTGCCGCGTGTTAGAACTGCCATTTAATGCTAAAACTGAAGGTAAACCACCTGTCTTAAGCGAGCATGAAACAACATAGGGAGTGGGGCGGGGGAATCGCTCAAGTAGCAATAATGAACTTGGATTTTAAGGGCGGTCGCGATTGCTGGCGCGCTTGCTATCTCGGCGAGTATCAGTGGGGTTTCAACACAAAAGGACTGTGTGAAAAGAGCAAACGAAACCGTTCCAGTCAAAGTCGAAGCACGCGATTCTCCCCACCGAAGGATAAGCGCGCGTGCACAAGCATCTACCCCCCCCTCCCCCCTCTGCATTCGCGGGGCAAAGTACCCGCGCGGGAGATAAGCGCCTGTCGGCACATCGTGACAAGCTGAGCGCCGAGCACGGGCGGCTTTTTTTTTTCTTGAGTTTTCATATATATTGATATCGCAATAAAAAAATTGGCCCCGTATCTGCATGTTAATCTCCAAATGTCGTCAAAAGACGATAGCGTGTGGAGAGAGTGAACAATTTGATGTTATGCGCAAGAAAATGGTGAGTGGTATTCTGGAGGCGCTGCGTTAAGCCTGTTTCACATGCGAGCTAACGAGCGGCGGCGGTCGCAGCGATTAGCGACGGGAGGACGCGCGGACGCGCGTTCGTTTCACATGCGCCGCTGCTACCGCTGCTCTTCCGCAACGCCCGCCGCTCTAGCGGGCAGTGTTGTCCGCGGAGTCCGCCGGTTGACCACTGTTTTCAGTGGTATCTGAAAGCTGCGCTCTCCTCCAAGTGACCTTCCTTTGGCGCCCCGTACTACGAGGTTCATCATCAATAGCCGCTCGACTTTTACGCGTCTGTACACTGATTGAACTATTTGTAACACGAATCTTACAACAAATAAGCAACGTTTGCAGTTGCTTTTTGTTTTGTCTTGTCTATTTCAGGTATGATTCGTGTTGCGCGCTCATATAACCGACCATGGAGAAGCAAAAAAAAAAGAAAGAGTTTGCTTGTATGGGTTTATTATACAGCTGTTCCGGGTAGGTGAATGCTTAGGAACTGCGAGCGTGTTTTGCGCAGCACTTCCCATGTTTCTCCGATTCATTGCTTTTGCTTTCAGCGATTTAACATTCAATTGGTAGCCTTCGGCCGTGTAACTTAAATGCATGCTCCTAGGCACATATGTGTTGCTGTACTGGTGCCTGAAATCAACGGCTGTTCTTCGTAATCTGTGCATTGTACATTGTGCTCGCTACCCAACGTATGTTTGCTGGCCAGCCACGCATTCCGGCACTAGAAACTGGCCAGTGCCGCAGGACTTGTCGACAGCCTGCCAGCTTGAGCGCTGTGCAGCGCAGTAGGGCACGTGGGGACGCGAGTTTGAACACCAATGTGCTTGAATTGGCCATTCAATAAATACAGATACTGACGCATGAAGTTTACTGCCTATTTCTATTTTATTTTCAATCTGCACTCACCAATCGTATGAACGCAGTGAAAGAGGACGGCGCCCCTGGTGGAGCAAATATGGGGTAGATCCATCTTCAAATCTGTGAGCATTTCTTGTGGTGTGCTTTGCAGGTATGGTTTCAAAGACAAAAGAAATAACCCGTTAGCGTCCATCGCCTTGTGAGCTGCAATCATGTTGCGCACTGCGTTCAGTTCGTCGTCGACAGTTTCCAATTCTCTTTTTCGCTGCCGCTTTGACCTTTGTTGTGGCGTCGGTGAAACTTCCTCACTTTCTCTTGGGCAGCTGGCACCCTGTAATGGATTGGAAAGTGGTGGATTGGAAGGCGGTGGATTGCCGGGAGGCGGATGGTGGGGTGGCGGATTAGGTGGTGTTGTAACCCGTTCTGGTACGCTAGGTTCTTGGAATACAAATTTCAAACGGATTTCTTGTGGCGGGGCAGGTATCAACATCTGAACCATTCCAGAAAGCTTGCGATTGGAGGTCGTGTGGCTCCACAGGCAAGGATGTTGGAACCGCTGTTTCCTCGCTGGCATCCATGTTACTGATGCTCCTGAAAGCAATGTATAATTCAGTAAATAAATGACTATACATTACAAAGACGACAGCAAGCATTCGAGTACTATGTTACATTGGCTATTTAAAACTCATGCTTAATATTGCCACCTGATATTTACGATTACGTCACGTACCGCCTAGGTTCCAATACGTCTCTGAGGAAAGTCATCTGTTCAGTGTGCGGCCAATATGCTGTCTTCGATGGAGCTGCAGCACCGCTCTTTTTGATTTTTTTCTCTTTTTTTTCCTGAATGTGTCCTTGAGGTTCTTCCAACGTGCTTGAAGTTCGTCTGCTGTCACTAAATAAGAAAAATTTCACATTATATATAGAGCAAATCTTTTAGAATAATATATGCCTGGCACATCTATTTTGAAACTATGAGTTAAAAAAATAAGTCTTTACATGAACAACGTGTACGAAAAGAAAATGTTCACGAACGGTAGAGAAATAATCCCATGTGGCACGGGACGCATCTCGTTCCTAAATTTTATAAAAGCAAATGGGAACGTGTGTGAGCATTCAAAATGATGATTTGATGGACTTCAGTGCCACCCCATAGCTCCATGCTTGGTTCTTCAGTTATGCACACACGCACACATGGTCGTATACACGCAAAAAGACATTGTTTACTTACCAGATTGATCGACTTCTTTAAGAATCTCGGCAACTTCTTCCCAGAGGATCATCTTCTTCTGCTTATTCCGGAAATTTTTACTCTTTACGTCCCAAAGAATAGGTCGTTTAGCAACTTCAGCAATCAACAACTCATTGAAAGTAGCGCGAGACATTTGTGGGCTGGGGAGAGGACGGATGTCGTCTGCTACTCAGTCGGAGCGAGTTGTTCTGTGGAACCAGTTCCTCGCAGCGCGCGCGTCAACTTCTCGACTCCACCCCCGTCATCACGTGTCAAACGACGTCACTGGTCGCTCTGCCGCTTGTGCCGCTAGCGAATTTTTCCAACTCGGGCGAATTTCACAAGGGCTTCTAGTCGCCGTGGTAAAAACCTGTTTTAGCCTTGCGCGGCGGCTGTCGCTCCGCTCTTGGACCAAAATCGCTCGCATGTGAAACAGGCTTTAGAGTACCTCGAGCGTGCAGCGGAGGCAAACATTAGAGTTACTGCATATGCTACCTTTAGGTAGCAGAGTTGCGCCACTGTTTTCCGGGTGCCATTCGCTCCGCCTGCAGGAGTTCAGTGCCCCTATTCGCCGAGCGCGATCACGTGGTCATAAGTGGTTCAACTGCACTGCAGAGAAGCCAACGCTACGATGATTCGGGGCAGATCAAGCTTTGTTGACAGTGGCTGTGGTTATTCTCACCGCACTTCTTAGGTACTGTAGTCATATTGGTCGGGAGAAATGTGGTATCGGGTGCATTCTGTGGTAAATTGTACTACTTACAGACCATGTGATTAGACGCGGGTGTTTTTAGAGAAAGATTAGTGTCCGGTGAGGAAGGAATAAATGTTTGATTTCTTTTTATCTATCCATGGCACTACAAACTTGCTAAATTTTTATTGCCCTCAGATGCAGTGATTACGTTATACATGCAGAGTTGGTCAGCGTGTGTTGGCTGCATACGTCCCAATTGGTCTGAATGCTATAACACTACAAATGAAGGAAGAATAAGTTAAACTATACTTATTCGAATTGGCGAGGTGTTGCAGCTAGCCCATGAATTACGTGAATTCAATGCCGCTTTCAAACATTATGCGGAAGAAATGTTGGGAGCGACAGGGCTGTTGAACAACGATTCACATCAATTAACTGTCGTGAGCCGCGATTGTAATACGAGCGTAATAAAGAGCCGCATGGGCGTCACACGGATACTCTCGATCTCTATCCAGCTCGATTCAGTTGAAGGCGGTAAAACTACACCTGGCTCCCTCACACAGTTAACGAATGAGTCCAACACGATGAAAAAATTTGATCCCTAACTGGTTCGGTCGCGATCAAAAGTGGAAAAATAATTTCGTATTTGTAATCAAAAAAAAAAAAGAAACAGTGGAAAAGAAAACAAGGCTAGTGTAACCAGCCATAAATAAAAAACTAGTATAAACCAACCATCTTAGTGGTTCAACGAGCCGAAGCCCTTTGTTCTGTTATTACATACCAAGAGCGTAAGCATCAAATCAAGGCTTCTAAGCGTGATGGGGCAACCGAGTTTTACTCACAACAATAAAAAAATAGAAAGAAAGTGAAAAAAAATAAATAAAGCCACGGTAATACTATAGTCCCTCAATATTGACACAATGTGACTTCAAATTACGCGCGCTAGCAAATACTTGTGCCTTCTAGATAATTTGCAACGCACGAGCCTGCGGGACCCAGCTGCGTGCGAACCGTGTTGGAAAAAAGAAGAACGTAGGAGAAGAGGCAGAAAAAAATCCTCGAGACAATCTAGCTGTGTTATTGTTCTCGGGCACAAGTTTGCCCTGCCTACGTTAGCCTATTAAAAGAGTTCATTGAAGAGTGCGTTACAAATCTGGTGGAAGTGCTGGGTGTGATGCCAAGCCCCTCTCGAGTGACGGAGCACAGTCCACAACCACAGCGATTTCGACCCAACGAGCTGACGCCTGTTCATCAGCGCTGCAGTCGACGCCTATGTGGTGAGGGTCCTGAATTTTCACCTTTATCGACTTCGCTTGGAACATCAACGGCTGTGAACGGGTACGCAACCGACATGACAGCTCAGGTCACTCCAGCCAACAATGTAGTAAACCAGTCAATGCTACCAAAGCCTCTCCACGGCGAAAGCTACGAGGACGCAGAGGACTGGCTTTAGCACTTGGAACGCGTCGCAAAGGCTAACGGATATGAGGAAGAGCGCAAACTTGTAAGTGTTTACTTCGCACTGGAAGATAGCGCACGAACGTGGTATGAAAACCACGAAGCTACCTTCCGGTCATGGAATGATTTTCGACGGGAGCTGCTCGCTGCTTTTTCAAACACAGACCGCAAAGAGAGAGCTGAAGCTGTGCTCCAGACAAAAAATCAGCGAAATAACGAAACTGTCGCCATGTATCTGAAAGACATGTCTCGCTTATTCCGCCGAGCAAATTCAAATATGATCGAAAACAGAAAGCTGCGCCATCTAATGCGAGGCGTGAAGCAAGAACTCTTTGCCGGACTAATTCGAAGCCCGCCGCGCACCGTCGCCGCGTTTCGTTCCAAGGCGACTACAATGGAAAGGACGCTACAACAGCGAGCAAGGTTATACAACCGGGATGCGATCGTCACTTCCTTGGACATGTTGCCACCAGTCTTCGGTAACGGCATGGAAGCACTACGCGAGCTGGTGCGGTCTGTTGTGCGAGAAGAGCGGCAGAAGCAGCGTCTTGACCAGAACGCTCCAATGCTTTCGTCTCTGGCTGATGTGATCCGTGAGGAGGTCAGGCAGGTGGTACGCGAACCTTCGAGCAACGCACAGCCAGGGCCGCCACTACAACAGAATACGAGAACGACGTATGCTGATGTGCTACTGCGAGGACCCCCAGGACGTGCGGACGTCGCGGCGGCTACACCTATGCAGTACCCGATGCCGCTGAGCATCCTGCAGCCACCGCTAGAGAGGAGACTAAGGAAGAGCGATGTCTGGCGCACTCCCGACAGGATACCGCTGTGTTACCACTGTGGGGAGCCTGGTCATCTCTACCGAACATGCCACTACCGCCAGGCAGGACTACGTGGTTTTCCTGTTAATGCACCTCGACCACGAAATGGTGAACGTCCCTTCAAAATTGAAGAATACCTGTCAGGTCGTCAAACCTCAAGTGGCTTCCAACGACACCAACCTCGTGCAACGACAACAGGGAGGTACAGATCGCCTAGCCCTCGACCTTCAGCAAGCTCCCCAAGGTCTCGTTCCCCAAGCCCGCGTCGGGGAAACTAGAGTCAGCGACCTGTGGAGGCAAGGCCACTGTCGACGCTAATACAGAAAAATCTCCATTGCTGACTCTGAACGACGACCGATTCAGAAACCGGTGCTTCAATAGTGACGTTGCTTCCGATTTATGTGTGTTCGTTAACGGCTACGAAGTCATCGGACTGGTAGATACCGGCGCAGATTATTCAGTGATGAGTAGCGGACTTTCTAAAATACTAAAGAAAGTGCTGACTCCTTGGAAGGGACCACAAGTTCGCACAGCAGGAGGGCACCTCATCGACCCTTCTGGAATATGCACAGCAAGAATCGGAATACGGGGTTTCACGTACGTAGCCAATTTTATTGTGCTGCCGGAATGCTCAAGAGACTTGATTATCGGCATGGATTTCTTACAAGCTAATGGCGTCGTAATTAACTTGCAAGAATCTTCCGTCTCATTCTCGACTAGGCACGCGATTGCTACCTTTGAAACGGAAGAAAACGTATAGGACCTTTGTATTGCAGATAATGGCGTCATGGTGCCGCCAAGATCGAGCATATCGGTCGCAGTAACCAACAAAGCATTCAGTGAATTCGAAGGATTTGCGGACAACACTGCCTTACTACTCCAAAAAGGGATCTGCATGGCACGAGGCCTTGTTAAGTTACGTGACGGATGTGCTAATATTCTACTCACAAACTTTGGAAATGAGGTGCAGCACGTTGCAAAAGAAACCGTCATCGCCAGTCTGAATGATTTCGTCCAGGTTACGGAGCTGCGCACTTTCGAAACCAATGAGTCTGATTTCGAAGATGTGGAGTCTGTCCTTGTAGCCATCGACATCGAGCCAGGCCTACTACCAAGCGAAAAAGAGCAAATAGAGGGTCTTTTAAGGGAATTCGCCGAATGTTTCTCGTTGTTATCTAAGGTTCGATGCACTCCTATCGCCAAACATCGCATCATTGTCGACGAGTCAGTGAGGCCAATAACCAGCATCCCTACCGAGTGTCACCAAGAGAAAGAGAAGCTATTGGTAATCAGGTTAAAGAAATGCTCAAAGACGATGTAGTCCAGCCTTCAAGTCCATGGGCGTCACCTGTTGTTCTTGTGAAAAAAAAGACCGAACCTTACGTTTCTGCGTTGATTATCGGAAGCTGAATGCCGTCACCAAATCCTCTGCCAAGAATTGATGACACTCTGGATAGGCTGCGAAATGCCAAGTATTTTTCCTCATTGGATCTTAAAAGTGGGTATTGGCAGATAGAAGTTGACGAAAGAGATCGCGAAAAGACAGCGTTTGTGACACCGGACGGTTTATACGAGTTCAAGGTACTCCCTTTTGGCCTTTGTTCAGCACCCGCCACATTCCAACGGATGATGGACACAGTGCTTTGTGGTCTTAAATGGCAGTCATGCCTGGTTTATCTCGACGATGTTGTAGTTTTCTCTGCTACCTTTGAGCAACATTTGGAAAGGCTTTGGGCCGTGCTCACTGCGATCAAATCAGCGGACTTGACGATAAAACCGCAGAAATGTCATTTCGGCTCCCGTCAGCTCCTTTTTCTCAGCCATGTCATCAGTGCAGAAGGCGTCCGCCCAGACCCTGCAAAAACTGAGGCCGTAGCAAGATTTCCGAAGCCAACAAACAAAAAGGCTGTTAGGCGATTTTTAGGTCTCTGCGCCTATTATCGACGGTTCGTTAAAATTTTTTCACGAATTGCTGAATCACTGACGCGGCTGACAAAAGAGGAAATGCCTTTCGTATGGCTTGTCGAGCAAGAGGATGCCTTCAATGAACTACGAAAGTGCCTTCGAAGCCATCCTGTTCTCGCGCATTTTGACGAGGAAGCGGAAACCGACATCCACACGGATGCAAGCAATTTAGGTCTTGGGGCCGTGCTCATCCAATGGCAAAACGGACAAGAACGAGTCATTGCGTATGCCAGTCGCACTCTTTCGAAAGCTGAGGTGAACTACTCAGCGACCGAGAAAGAACGCCTTGCCATGGTATGGGCTATCAGCAAGTTTCGACCATACTTATATGGTAGGCCTTTTCAAGCTATAAGCTACCATCATTCGCTATGCTGGCTGGCTAACCTCATGCCCCGCCGCGGTGGTCTAGTGGCTAAGGTACTCGGCTGCTGACCCGCAGGTCGCGGGTTCGATTCCCGGCTGCGGCGGCTGCATTTCCGATGGAGGCGGAAATGTTGTAGGCCCGTGTGCTCAGATTTGGGCGCACGTTAAAGAACCCCAGGTGGTCTAAATTTCCGGAGCCCTCCACTACGGCGTCTCTCATAATCATATGGTGGTTTTGGGGCGTTAAACCCCACAAATCAATCAATGGCTGGCTAATCTCAAGGACCCATGTGGACGGCTTGCACAATGGAGCTTGTGTACAAGTCAGGTCGCAAGCACAGTGATGCGGACTGCTTGTCACGTGCTCCAATTCATCCTGCTGCTTCTGCTTCCACCGAGGATGGTGAAGATTTTATTTTCTTGGGAGCTGTGACATTATCAGAGATGGCACATCAGCAGCGATCCGACCCTGAGATACTCCTCTTGATCAAGTACCTACAAGGACAGTCTGTCGATGTTCCACGACCTTTTGTCCGCGGCTTGTCAGCATTCGTCCTACGAAACAACATCCTGTATAAAAGAAACTTTGACAACAATACAGCGACATTCCTGCTTGTCGTCCCTTCACCTCTGTGACCAGAGATTTTGGAGGCTTGCTACGATGATCCATCAGCTGGACACTTAGGAGTAAGCAGAACGTTAGCACGCATCCGCACTAAATACTACTGGCTGAAGTTGCTTAGCTCTGTACGACACTATGTCAGAACCTACCGGGACTACCAAAGACGTAAAACACCACCGCTAAAACCAGCAGGTCTCCTTCAACTGATAGAACCACCAGAAGCACCATTCACACAAGTGGGAATGGACTTACTGGGCCCATTTCCTACGTCGTCATCGGGAAAACGGTGGATAATAGTTGCGACCGACTATTTAACCAGATATGCCGAGACAGCGACTCTTGTTAAAGGATCAGCCGTTGAAGTAGCCGAATTCTTCGTCTCCAACATTGTACTGCAGCACGGAGCTCCAAAAGCGTTGATCACGGACCGAGGGACTGCATTTACGGCCGACCTGATGAAATGCATTATGAAATTAACGCACACCAGTCATAGGAAAACGACGGCATACCACCCTTAAGCAAATGGTCTAATGGAACGACTGAACAGAATGCTGGCTAATATGTTGTCAATGTACGTTGATATAGAACACTGTACTTGGGATAAAACATTACCCTATGCAACATTCGCCTATAACACTGCGATGCAAGAGACAACACTGATGACGCCATTCCAACTTGTTTTTGGCCGGATGGTAACGACACCTTTAGATGCAATGTTACCTATTGTTGAGACGCCCGAGAATTACTATGACGTTCACGACTACATACAAAGAGCAGAAGAAGCCAGACAGCTGGCACTATATCGCATTCTCCAACAGCAGAAAACCGACACGCATCGATACAATCTGCGAAGAAGAGACGTTCAGTACGCACCAGGAGACAGAGTATGGGTGTGGATTCCTGTACGAATACGTGGCCTGTCAGAAAACCTGCTTAGCCGCTATTTCGGTCCGTACAGAGTGCTCCGCCGCGTCGACTCGCTCAACTACGAAGTTATGCCAGAGGGACAGGATATTTTATCCCGACGGCGGCATCGCACGGAAACTGTGCATGTCGTCAGGATGAAACCGTATCACGACCGGCAATGAAACGCCGAAGATACAACGTTCTTTGACGTTAACGACATCCCCGACGAGGGTATGTGAATGACTGCCATGCAACCAGTTAGACACAAGCATTGGGACGATGCACTTTGGAAAGGGGGGCAATGGCACAATGTGACTTCAAATTACGCGCGCTAGCAAATACTTGTGCCTTCTAAATTATTTGCGACACACGAGCCTGCGGGACCCAGCTGCGTGCAAACCGTGTTGGAAAAAAGAATGTAGAAGAAGAGGTTGAAGAAAATCCTCGAGACAATCTAGCTGTGTTATTATTCTCGGGCACAAGTTCGCCCTGCCTACGTTAGCCTATTAAAAGAGTTCATTGAAGAGTGCGTTACAATATTGAGGGACAATGTAGCACTCTGGAGCGCAAGCATTGCTCCTACGTGGGTGCGAGTGGCTTTCCCGCAGGACTTTTGAACCCAAGATGGCGTACCTTGGCGCAACTCTGCTACCTAAAGGTAGCATATACAGTTATTCTATCACACGTGAGACATGAGCGCCATCTGGCAGTTTTATCGGACAACGAAGCGCGTGGCTCTGAGATGGGCGCGGTGATAAAGTGTAGAACGCATGGCGACGGGTAGGTGCCACCACCGTCTCGTCTTAGCAAAGCGTTGGAAACACTCGCCTTTTCGTGCAAGCGTTGCATGGTCAGCGCAGTGTGATAAGCTCTACGGTCCTTAAAATTACTTTTGTATGCCTTTTCTAGTAAAAGATCCACACGCAGAATATATACGTGTTGTTATGGTGCCCCAGACATGCGCAATAATTGCTTATTAATTGACAATTTCACAAGTATTAACGCTAAATCTTGAGCAACATTTGTGGGTGCTGTGGTTAGGGTCGGCCGTTTAGGTAGCCGGTGCCGTTAAGAGTAGACAGACAAATGTACAGACAGACAGACCAAAATTTTTGCGTCGAAAGTCCCAAGAAAGACTATCGTCTTTAAAAAAGCAAAGCTGAACGTCGTCAGGGGGCACACCATGCGCGCGCAGTGAAACGTTGCACGCGCGCACGGTGCCGAAAACGAAGAGCGAACGACACAGACAGGGTTACTGCGGAAACTATTCCATAAAGCACCCTCCATATGCAGCGCGGCCCCACATATGTGACGCTAACTAAAAGCGTGGCACTGCCAACGCGCGAAAGTAGTTTTTTTTATTATTTTGGTTCGGGTGGGGAGAGGGCACACTCGCGCATGCGACCGCTGCGGCGAGAAAGGCACGATGCCGGCTCCTAAGGTGCAGGCCCACCTCACCCGGACGCGGCCCGCTTGCCCGCCGCCACCACTTAGGCGGCGGCGGGGCAGCGGCGGAAGATGCATGCTCGTACCAAAATGCCGAAGTGTGGAGCGAAATTCCAAGATTGTCCGTGGAGAAAATTCGTTATATCAAGGTTGTGTCCCACAGTTACTTTGTTACATAGAGGTTAGAAATACATGTGCTCCTATGGAGCGATGGCGGGGATTAGAAAAACTTCGTTATGCAGGAATTTGTTATATGGAGGCTCGTTATAAGCAGGTTTAACTGTATATATTTACACCATTTACAACAGGTTAACTGTCGATAGATTTCAGAGAAACATTCTAGAACAAAGCTTGTATGTCTCGCTTGTAGTTGTGCGCTTATGCATTAACTGCTGGTTTTATGGCCAAATACCCCGTGGTGTGTGCCATATATAAAGGAACAAGCAAGTTGTAGGGGGGAATTCGCAAGGCACCGACTAGTGGGACCATCCCTGAGTGCGAAGCGCGAGCGTGTGCACGAGTTGCAAAGTAAACAAGCTTCTCCCACCATCCATCTCCTTCCGGCATCGACACCCACACTGCGATGTCTGGGACAATCAGAGGTGGAGGTTTAATGAAGTGCATTGGAACTGTACTTCTCGCTACCGTCACCGGCATTGTCAACGTCGACTAAGGCCAAGGAAAGAAACGCCAGGCAAACGCCGGCAAAAACGCTGTATGTAGTGTGGCCTTTGTGATACCACCACATGTTGTACAAACGCCTGTGGAACAGCTCCAACAGAATGCTAGTACAGTAGAACACCGCCACAAGGAAACTGACTGGGGTGGAAAAAATTTCGCTGTAGTGAAATAAAAAAAAGCTGATTTGAGCTAGCAAAACAAACGAACGTTTATTCTCAGAATTCAAAAAATGTCCACTGCTTCCTATTCTTTCCCAGTAACATTGCGACCTGATTGTCACCTATGCATAGCGACGCCACGTTGAAAAAACACTCTGAAACAACGCCTAAAACCGCCTTCGTGAACGAACCAAACAACCAAACAGCTGCATTAACACGTTCACACCAGCAGCTGTCCGCCGTCAAAAGTACCCGACAACGCCGAGATGAAGGCAGGGTATCGTGGAGCGGCGACTTTTGCATTTTTCTATGCCATTCTTGTCATTCATCACTCACGATTATGTAGCTGATTTTGTTGATAATGCAGACAAACAGCCGCTCTGATTAGTTACCAAACTGGCCAAGCGCGAACATAATAATAAGCATCGGAATCAGTGAGGGCTGCAGTTGCACCCAGCAACTGCGTGACCGAAACCATGAACTGAGCGACTGAGCTTCAGCTTTGGGTTGTCTGCGGCTCAAACCAAGCCAGTGGCAAAAGCAGGGCAGTCTTATTGCCATCACTATCGAGCAATGACGGCCCCCATGCTTGCTGAACAGCGGCGGTATATCGGCGGTTGTTGGTGGTGCCAACGTGTGTTTTATACTTCGTTGACGCATTTTCAGGCTCTGAAAATCCATTGAAATGCTAAAGATTGGGTTTACTGCATAAAAATAAGTGTCTGAGTCTGGACATCGTAAAATTTAGTTGAAGCAGGACTATCAAAAAAAAAAGTGTTCATTGTGGTGACAATATTTATGCATTGACTCCTATGGACTGTTGGCGGGGAATCGTGAATTTTTCGTTGTAGCGAAAATTTCGTTGAAGCGGCATTCGTTGTAGCGAAGTTTGACTGTAGCATTGAAACAAGGCGGCTCGCATACTTGCCCGGACATAAGAAGAACGTGCTGCTGCACATGCTAGAAACGCTGCAGCTCAAGGCATATTCCACAGTGTTCACTAAATTTCCTAAATGGTTCTTAAATTCCCTAGCCTTACTTCGTATAACAGTGTGATGTGTTGCTATCAGAATCGTTGCTTCGGCCTTGTACCGAAACTGTGAGTTTTTTAAAATTCAGTTGTCATTTTTTTTAGATTCGATGATGTGTCAAGGAATACAGATGACACATTTGATAAATACTAGATTTTTGTGATTATTGGACTATGTAGGCGTCTAAGATCTTGGCTGGGGACAGGCTTTATTGACTTTATAAAGTAGACTCGTTAAAGAAAACCTGCAGGGACCACCCATATGTGTTCTGTTTAAGAGGAGTTCCGTTTACTGAGAGAGGAGCAGGGGCGCAGACTCCTAGAATAAAAGCAATGATGTTGGGGACAGTTGATCTATTTCAGTAACAGTGTCATTTAAAAGATTTATAAGAACAAGAAACAGGGTTCTATTATTTTGAGACTTTTCATTGTATATTTGTATCTCCAACTCTGCTGCTGCCCTGACAGAACGTGTGGCACCAGAAATTGTACGGCAAAAGCTTATCGGGTCCGGGGAGCCAGCAGCGGCAGTCGGGCACCACCCTGGTTGAAGACCCCGAGGTGTTGAAGGCCCAGGAGCAATACTCCAAAGTGCAGCAGCAGCAAAGGACGGTGGCTTCAACCCTAACCAAAGAAGTCAATGGTGTCACGCCTTCGGCGAGCCCAGCTACAGCTACGAGCAATGCGCCTACGAGTTCAGCAAACTCGGTGGTGCGACCCATCAACACCAACAGCAATAGCAGCCGCCCGATGTCACACATCAAGGTGATGCAATGCAGAGATGCCGTTTGAGGTAAAGTGTGGGATTGGGCTGGTTGGTAATCCATTGTTAAAGTTCTAAGTGCAAAAATTTTCACACAACAAGTGCAAGAGACGTGGACGAGCGCAGACTTTCAACTGATTTATTACGGGATTTCTCGATGGGGGGGGGGGGAGGAGCAGTCTCCTTTAGCTTTTAGTTTTGTGTGTTTTTTTTCGTTTTATGCATAAGCATGTGATTCTATCTTCTTTTCTGTAATGTATACTTTTGCCTATATGGATGTGAATATGCCTGAGGCACGTGTACTTAGATTTAGGTGCTCATTTTAAGAACCTCAGGTGGTCAAAATTATCTGACCCCTCCTCTATAGTGCCTCTCATAATCATATCATGGTTTTGGGACATTTGAACAATTATTGTGAAATGTCCTGTTAACGACATCAAAATGCGGACGTGATGAAGCATACCTATTCTTGCGCCGCGTGCAACGAAAAAACACATGAGAGTGCTTGTCCAATGTCCTCTTTTATGTTTTGTCTTGTTGTGCACTGCCCAAAAACATATATGTCCAGTTGGTTTTGTATAATGCATGATGTAATATGTGCACGTTTTTGGTGGTGACAGATGCTCCATGGCTTGCTTCCGAGGTGCAATTGCCCGTATGAGTTACTAGGACCGACGCTCACTTGTCCAATCGTTAACAATAGTGAAGGTCTGTCCGTGGAGCAAGAAAGCACCGATAAAAGAGGGTCTTACCTCTCATTGCTTTAGCAAATCATGTTTTTAGGCGGAAATGTTGTAGGCCCGTGTACTCGGATTTGGGTGCACGTTAAAGAACCCCAGGTGGTCGAAATTTCCGGAGCCCTCCACTACGGCGTCTCTCATAATCATATGGTGGTTTTGGGACGTTAAACCCCACAAATCAATCAGCAAATCATGTTTAAACCAAAGATAAATATCCACACGGGGAAAGTCAGGCACTGGTGTAGAAGGTAAGGAGCGTGTGATTTATAGGTGTTCGACAAGTGTCCAACTGTTAATCGGACACGTGTCTTTCTGTCATTGCATTCGTATTTCCTGCAAAGCTCCAGTTGCAAAAGCACCAGGAAATACAGCCTTTTCTTTCTTAATTAATGCTGTGCGTTGTCCTACTCATAGTTGACCGCTGCAATCAGTGAACTGACGGGAACGGGTAGTGTCGGAAAGCCACTCTCGTCTGTGAAGACGTACAATTCAACTCGGCACTACCTTTCACCTTTTGTTCTCTGTTAACTACGGATTCTTTGTCTTTAGTGACTGTATTCGATGTTAAACTGCGCTTCACACCTCGGCGTTCATATGTTGCAGGTAGTAACATTTATCACCTAGTGGATGAGCAAGGAATGTTTAACTAATAATTCCTTCCCGCCACCTTGCTCTTGATACAGGGCCCCACTGACAAGCAAATAGAAACGAGAATGCCCGACGGGCGTCGCCGGATTACACCGCTCTTCATTCCTCCTGATCCTGAAGTCGGGTGAGTACTGATCGGTGAATTTGAGGCATGAAGAAGCAACTGAGACCGGCAAGGCCTCTGTGCTTGCTTGCAGTTTCTCGTAGATAGTGTTTGTTGTGTGATGTTTACAATGCAGAGCATTGCTGCGATGAAGTTGGCAGAATGCAAGAACATGCAAGAATCAATGAACAAAAAATAAAGATGAGACCCACTAGCGAATCAAAATGCTTCATCTGTAATTGTTCACATATAAACATCAAAAAAAGGTCTTCTTCACTTCAGGGCTCATTAACTGGCATTTCTCCAAGATTTTTATTTACTGCGAGATATACTGCGGTGAAGAATCGAAGTGCAAAACCAATGATAATAGAGGCAGTTGTTTCAATTATGCAGCGACATTGTGTAAGAAAGTTTTATTTATTCGCAGTGCGCTTCATACTAAGGAAGTCTGCTCATTGGCTTGTTCTTCAGTTTATCCTAGATATATGAAACTTACCCGTATCTTTATACAGTTTATACGTTTGTATAGCACTTAACTTGCCTTCTTGGAAATCCCGTTAAAAAGTATAGAGCCATATAAAACGAGTATCAGACTCCTATGCACAGCAGCATTCGATATATAGATTACCGTGCTACACCTCTGTGCGCATGCTTTTCCCTAGCAAGCATGCTACCACATCTTACTTATGAATATTTAATGCTGACAATTTCAGAGTGTTACAGTTTTGCCAAATGTTGTCAGATGAAGTTATGGCGTCTGAAGGGCAGTCCATTCGGTAGGAGAAAAATTATGGATGTGTGCATCTAAAAGTATTCACTACTTTGTCAAAAAGATTGGTATGGTATTGTCGGATCATTCTAGAGTAAAACCTTAATATGTATCTGCTTCAAGCATACTAACGGTTAAAGCGTAGTTGTGGTCAATTGACACCGCTAGTGGCCTGAAAGTGGCAGTGTGAGCCAAGAAGTGATAGTTTGCACGGAACTAAACAGGTACGATAGGCTGCACACAGCAATTTGGTGCATCGCAGTGGTATGTTGGCTATTGTGCAATAGCAGATTGTGGTACAGACGTGCATCCGTGTTTCACAGAAAGCCGATAGGTGTGTTTGCTCCGGTGCAACGCATGTCGCTGTGTGTTCCCGTACCACCCGATACTCGTTTCGAATCGCTCCTTTGCGTTGCCACCGTGTGCAGTTGGAGAGTGGTCTTGCGAGAGAGCTGGAATTGGCACTTTAACAAAAAGGAAATGAAAGCTCTGTAATGGTGCTTTTAGGAAACATTTGATCTGGCATTGCAGTTCTTTCTTGGCAGCATCAGCGCATGCTAGGAGATGCAAACTTGTGCTCGGTATACTCTGGTACAGTTGATACCCGCAATAACGAAATGGGCGGGGAAAGCACAAAATTTCGGTCTTATGGGAATTTCGTTAGCGCGAGAATGCGGCAGAAAAGACGTAGAAGTTAAAAAAAAACAAAAAAACATTTTATTTCCAAAAGTCAGCAAGTTTACTTTGGTGGGCCTTACCATGCAGCAATTTCATGCCTCTCGACTCACACTGTAAGAAATAGTCCATCGTCACGTCGTCGTCGTGCTTGCCGAAAAACGTAGGAATTGTGTCGAAGGCATTCAGCACTTCCTCGAACTGGTTGTTTTCTCTGGCTGCTCTGGTCGTTGCACATTAGGATTGGCCGCCTCGCACACGCTACTGACTGTGGCTTCACCAGTCACTTCTTTGTGCACGCCGCCGCCTTCGTCTGCGCAAACGAACTCATGGATGCTGAGGCCATCGGGAATCTTGTTTGTCACGGCACAAAGTTCGCCCCATGCACTGGTCAGTGACGGCGGCACTGCGCTGTTACCAGTACAGTCATCAAGTGCACCTACAGGCGAACCTTCTTCTGGTTCCGCTGGATCAGTGCATGATGCCTGCAGAGTGACAAGGTCGGCGTGTGTGAAGAAATTCGTTATCATGGCTGGACTCGTCGCAATCCATGCGGCGGCGATCATCTCTAGCGCCACGAACAAGTCCACATCAGTGGGGCTCTTCACATGTATATTGGGCAGCAAACGCTGAATCAGCCTCTCTCTGTAAGCGCACGTCATGCTGCGAATAACTCCCTGATCGAAAGGCTGCAGCACCGAAGTGCAGTTTGGTGGAAAAAACACCAGGCGCACATTTCTGAGCTGCACGTCGACGTGATGGGCGTTACAGTTGTCGAGAAGAAGGCAGACCGACCTGTTTGCCTTCCGCATGTCGGCATTGAAGGACTGGAGCCAGCTGCTAAAAATATCCCGCGTCATCCACGACTTCAAGTTCACGGTGTAGCTTACTGGCAGCCTGCGATTCCCCTTGAAATAGCCGGGCTTCCTGCTCCTGCCAATAACGAACAGGGGCAGTTTATCTGTGCCATTCATGTTGGGGCACAATAAAATCGTCATGCCCCGTTTGCTGTGCTTGCCACCGTGGCACTTCTGGCCTTTATTTAAAGTCCAAGGTCTTGGATGGCAGCATTTCATAAAACAATGCCGTTTCATCCGCATTATATATGTCCGAGGGCTTGTACTGGCCGAGCAGTTCTTTGTTGCTCAGCAGCCACAACGACGTTGTCACTGAGTCGACGGCTGCTGCTTTCCCGGAGATGACTTTGGCTACATGTCGTGGCGAGCTTTGAAATGGTTCAGCCAGCTGGGACTTGCCTTAAAGTTGTCGTAGCTGAGCATACAAGCGAAGTCCAGTGCCTTCTGTTGCAGGATCCTGCCAGATAAAGGCACCTTGTTGGCACGCTGTTCACAAAACCACGCAAACACCACCTTGTCCACGTCCGGGAACGCTGCAGCCGTCACGGTTTTGTTTCTTGCACTCGTGTCGTTTTCAAGTGCACCAAGAATGGAGGCCTTGTTCTTGAGAATCGAGGACAATGAGCTGCAAGCAACGCCAAATTCTTCGGTTATGTCCATTTTTTTTCTGCCCTTTTCCACCTCGCTTATGATTGCAGCCTTATATTGCAGCGTGATGAACTTCTGCTTTTTCGTTGGGGGCTTCATCTTCGCAGGCAGCGAAATCGGATGAAGCAATCGCAACACACGGTTTACGTTGCACCAAGCGACCAAGCAAACTCTCCACAAATGGCTCCACACACGCGACCATGTGTGCGCAAAGCCGACAAAGCCAAGCACAGAGCCAAGTCAGCGAACGACACTCCATGAGGATTGTGGTTTTGGCTATGTACGTAGTCCGTGATAACGAGCAGGTGTTTCAGCAAGCCATCATATCATCATCATTAGTTTCGCGAGTTTTAAGGTTTTTTTTCTTGTAAACAATGATGGCGGCTGCTTCTCAAGTGCGCTTAGCGATAGTTTTGCACAATTTAAGTGTAGCATGAATGCATTTCAGCAGTTTTCGAATGTAAATGTTACGAGAGTGGATTATTTGTGCACTCATGTTTCAAAAATTTCGTTAATGAGGGACTGGGGTATGAATATTTCCCGTAGTTGTGAGTTACAAAATGCATTGACTCCTATGGGCCTTTGCCGGTGCTCCGAAAATATTTCGTTGCAGTGAGAATTTTGTTTCGTCGGGATTTCATTATCACGGGTTTCGACTGTACTACCGTTTAGTGCATAGCTAGGCTTTGTTCCTGTATCTGTTAATGGGATTTCACTGGCACCGTGAAGTAACCAGCAAGTTGATTTCTGTACTGTAGTACTGCACCAAACTAGCCATTATTGATGGCTAGCGTGATGGGACTATAGAATGGCACACCAGAACTGCCGTATCTTCGCATTGCAACTACAGTGACAAGCCTGGTACTGTAGTGGACACTGCATGCAGTGTTTGCTGTCTCGTCTGATTGTCAGCAGGAGGAAAAGCAATGTGTTTAGAATTGAAATCACATTGAGCTGGATTCGTCACCAAGTGTGACTTCAGTACGTTGCCCAGCATGGGATGGGCCCAGATTGCGCAACCCAGAGTGACTCAGCATAGTAACGCCCCCTTTGAGAAGCTTTCGTTTAAATAACGAGGGCCAGAGCTTTGGCTGAGTTGGTGATTCGTGGCAAAGCAAGCACAGCACAGAAGATGGGGAGCGGTTTTCTGTTCTGTGCTCGTTCTGTCATGCGTTAGCCATTGGGAATGAAGCACATGGGTGTTTCCGTTGCAGAGATGTTCCCGTGCCGTTCAACAGTCAAGCATTGCCCAACTTCAGCTCGTCCACTGAGAGCAAAAGCAGGATCGTCATAGAGAAGCGAGACGAGTCCTCCAGCGTTCCTGCAACCGATCTCTGCGACAAGTCCTCGGACAAGGCTCCGGCTGCCAAGGTTTGTACAGGTGGCAGCACTTGTGCTTCGCTATGTTTCATGCCTTCGAGAGAGTGACTCTTGCGTCAATGCATGTGGAGGTTTTCTCATGACAAAAGTGATTCTCTGGCAGGCAAAGAGGCATGCAGTATTTCCCCGTGGTATAAGATACACTTCTTTTCTAATATTTTTGCTGCGAGATCAATATACCGATATTTCGTTTGCAAGTGCGATAAATTAGCACAATGGTGTTCGTGAAAAGATATTTAATCATGTTATAAGAATAAATCGGATGTGGTCATAGGTGTCGGCTATTTGCCGTTCAGACCATGCAGTGACTACAAAAACTACACCCACAATAAAAGCTACCATCATCACATGCAATATCCATGCATTGACTACAGAGACTATACCCACAATAAAAGCTACCATCATCACATGTATTATTGTACCATTCAAATTGTTCTTAAAGAGGTGCTGCAACACTTTTTGAGCGTGGTGAGAAAATGCTGCTGAGCAGTGGTTGAGGCTTCTGAGAACACAACACGCGAGCCAAATATTATAGCGCAGCACGTGGCTTGGAATTTTCAATAAATTCTCCCAAGTCAGCTAACAATCCCTTTCTCTTCTCTCGACAAACGAGGCAACAGACTTAACAGACTGCAACTGCGCTCGTACATGACGGATTCTAAAAAAATTTTGTGGCGTTAAATTCATGAGACATTTAAGTTTCTTCAGTGAATCGGTGCTATGGCCACTTGAAAAAGTGTTGCACAACCCCTTCACACAAATTATTAAACCAACGAAACTGAGGCAGTAAATAAAAAAGGGGCACCAAATTATTTATTTTTAACATTGCAGTGCCTGCGAAACTGTCAAAACGATACAAATGTAGGCTGTCTGGTGAATTGTTTGCTATTGCTACAGATAACGTTGTTTTTGTCAGTGCCAAAATTACTAGCAATTTAGGCACCATTTCTTTCCCTTCAGTTTTGCATTGGTAAGTAGGTGCTCATCAGGTTAGCCCCTTTATGCTTGTAAAGGAGTTTGAATGTCTACTTTCGCACAAGGAACCAAATGCCTTTCTAATAGACATTTTTGAGTCCAGAAGCTTTTGGTGTGCCTATGTTTCATGGCTTTAAGTACCAACATTGAAGCTGTATCTCAGCTTCACTGAGTGAAGGCTTACATAATCTTCGTTCTAAAGTGACTGTTGCAATCAACCTACACTCCACAACAACTCCTATTTTAAGTGTTTGTAAAGTAGTGCATTAAAGGTGAAAGTTGAGTGAGTGTCAGAGTTGTTAAATGAAATGTTTTCAAGAAACTTATAACCGATGACAGTTGCTTTGAGTGAGAAGCATTAAAGGTGAAAGTTCTGAGTGAGTGTCAGAGTTGTAAAGTGAAATGTTTTCAAGAAATTTATAACCGATGACAGTTGCTTTGAGTGAGAAAGGTTACTGGTTTGTTACACTCGGCGTAGATGGCAAAAAGCGCCAAGCTGACGCATGCTTGCGAGGCAAGACAGCTTGGTACTGGAGTAGACATCATGCCTTACAATGTTCAAGAGGATTTGACTCTTAGAAGTGCAATACAAGTTCTTTATCACTCTGCCTACTGCATGCACCTCGATATTTCTGTTTTTCTAGGAAGACCAGGCAGCAACACCTGCAACACAAGGTCAAGTTGCAGAGAAAGATACGCCTGCCACCACAGCGGTGAATGCTCTGCCAAACTCCGCTCCCCCGGCTGTGTCAGCGGCACCTTCTGACCAGTGAGTGGGATTTAAAATATGCCATACTTCGCTAGTTTGTACGAAGGCCAGTCATATTGCCTCAACTCAAACTTGTAGCTTTGCTAGGGCATACTTATGAGGTCACTAGAAACAATTCTGGGTGTTATAAGTTCTTTAGCCTTTCTATGACTGAGTCTGTGCCTCTGACTGCTTGATTTAGAGCATGCCGGAAGCACTGCATATTTTTGTAACAGCTAGTCTAATGCTACTTCTGAAATGCTAAAGCCTGTAAGGGCTCTATTGTTGCTCGCTAAGTGGTACTTTTCTTCTAAGGTCTGAGAAGCCAGCAGCCAAGCCAGCTAGTGAATCGCTGATGCCGACGGGAAAGCGGAAAGCCACAGAGACGACCCCAGTCGTGGCAAGGCCACCTGAGAAAAAGCGCGGTCGACCTCCGTTAGACCGGACACTACAGTTTCAGCAGCAGCAGCAGCAGCAGCAACAACAACAGCAGCAGGTAAATTCTGGTTTTGAACAAAGCAATAATTTTAAATGGCCAACAACCCTGTAGTCCAAAATTGGTGGTAGAATAACAACTGTGCACTTCTATGATGTGAAAAGACTGCGTAAAAATTTTGTACATTAGGGCTGTAATAGGGAAGTCAGAGCGTATAGAACAGGCCGTTTCAACTGATTTCAGTTTTCTTCTTGGCCTTCCTGCCATCCTTGGCAGTGAAGAGAAGGTATAGCCCCTTGTTGGGACTACGCGCTCGTCAGCAACGTGACACATTATCGGCGATTGCGTCATTGGCATGCATAAAATTATGGAGTAAGGCTTACCCCACACGTCGCTCGTGTCAGAGTGGTGCTAGGGTCACATCAGCGGTGCGGTGAAGAAGCATGGTGAATACACAGCCAAAATCGAATCGCCAAAAAATGAAGTCATCATTTTGAACTGCAGAGAAGCAACCAATGAAGTAGAGTTGCCCAAGGGCAACTTTATATTACTTTGTGAAGCAGAAGGACTAGACAAGCGCTGAAAAGATGCATGTGATTTACTTTCGAAAAGGAGTGCTGTCATATTCGTAAGATGTGGCTGCCTCGACTTTCTGCAGAAATCGGTGAGCTTGTTTGGAAGTTTTAAAAAGAAGTCTGAGCCTTTTTACGGGCCTTTAAAAAGCCACCAGAGGATTTCTGAGCACGCTGAGTATTACAACTAGCACTGCGTACATGCTTGTTAATGCTGTGCTTGTTTAGATAGGAAATACTTGTACAACTTGAAGCTCTAAAAACCATATAGTAGTGGTCTTTAACCAGACTTATTGGTGCTTCAGACCGCATTGGGGAAAATATCTCATGGCATTGCTTCTTGCTTCAAGTTGTGAAGGTCAAAAACTTTGCAATGGCCCAACAGTAGGCGCATCAGAAGACAGTACACACGAAGCATTTTGCTCCCATAGAAGATTACCTACAAAATAGCAAGTTACAGCTGCATATGTGCTTAGTTGCTATGATCGTCACTCATCCTGAGCAGCCTCTGCCTTTGTTCAATTATGTACATGCAATCTACTTTCCCCTGCACTCTGTGCTACAGTGCACTTACTGAGTGATCACAGGAAGTAGGCACACTGGCCTGTATCATCAACCCACCCTGCTATCTCTCTTTGTATTTATTGTTCAAACTAACCCCATTTCTTTGTTAATCGATTTAGCTACGGACTCGCACAATTTTGGTAGAGTTCCTTTCTGTGATCTCCTAGTCTTTTTTTTTTCTTACCGTCGAACCCCATCATGTTTTATGTAGGCACAGAAAGAAACCTCTGGCCACACGGCTACCAATGCCCACCAGTCTGCACCAGTTCCCCACCGGCAACAAGCCATGTTTCCAGCGCTAAAGCAAAGCATGCCAGCCACGGTGAAGGTGGGTGATATGGTGAACACTTGATTGGGTGTTCCTACCGGCGCTTTGTGCACTGATGCTTCCATGCAAAATAAAAAAACAGTGGTGAAAAGAACATCAACTTTGGTCTACTAAGAGCTGGGAATTGTCAAAGCGGCCCTTAAACACTATTTCAAATATAGCCATAGTATGGATTCACTACAGAAGCTGATTTCCACAAATTGTCAGAATTCGTCCAGTACGAGTGAAGTTACAGGGATATGTTGCATCCGGCAATTGCTTTCTCTCTTCTCTTGTCCCAATGAAAGTGCTGGAGGCTAAGCACGGAGGGATGGCACATTGAAAGAAAATACATCGCGCGCCTCATGACCTTGAGCGCTTTCTCTCTTTTTCTCTTGGAATGTGCAGCTTTTCAGTGTGATTGTACTTGCACGCATGGGGACAAGCCACTGTCTCTCTCGGCAGCCTTGGTAGCTACAGAGTGCGCCATGCTCAAATCAGCCAATGGCTGATAGAGCCAAACCCCGTTAATATGTACCTGCCGGGGAAGGTGGCATAACTACGCACTAAATGTACTACGTAATAACCACCAGCTACAAATTTGCATCTTCTGGCATGTACCATTGCCGCCAACAAAGGATTGAATTTAGGGCCACAGGAAATATTACCTAAAGTGCCCACCGCAAAGTCATTTCTTTCTTTTTTGCCAAAGTGCTGAAAAAGTTCTGACTCTCGGACAACCGCCCGATAGCACGGGGTAGCGACGCCAAGGAGCATTTTGAAATAACTATGGGGTCCGGGATAAGCAGCTTGATACAGCGACAAAACGGACACAATCGGCTGTCCATGATAGTTTTTCTGCCTCTGTTTCTAAGAGACAGCTGACGCTGTGATTTTTTTTTTTTTTAAGGAATGCGGTATGGTTACAAAGATCCAAATCAATTATTGCAAGGTTTGTTGCGTGCAGCACTTCGTTTATTCTGCACACGCCGTGACTGCCGATCAGCTTGGTGTAGAGCAGCGGTTCTCAACTGGGGGTCCGCGAAGCCATTTCCATGATTTGCGAAACCCTCACTTGCATTTTTCTTTAAGTGTGACTGCACCATGTATGGATGAACTGTCCAAAATGAAGTGATGTGGCACGTTTGTTTTGGGTGGCAATAAAAGGCACCTGTTTCACACTCCAGTTGTGTTTTAACTTACCTACATGCCCCCCCCCCCCCTCCCCTCTGCTGCAAGGGTTTGCCCATCTCTTCCACCAGTCCTCAAAAGGTCCCCGACACATCCATGCTGAGAACCACTGCTGTAGAGTACGCCCACTGCACTTCGGATCATGCACAAATGCTTCGAGTAGCCTGCTGGGTTAACACGGGGACGATGAACTTTCCACAAGCAATGCGCTCTCCACGGTGTTCTAGCAGTCCTGGCAGCAGACGGAGGCGTGTTTGGGTTGGCGGTAAATAAAAGCGTGCTGCAAAGTTACAACAGCGCTACGCTTGCTGTAAGGTGCGTGTATTGGCATAATACGTACAGCAAGGCTTCTCGGTGCCTGCGACCCGCAATGCTAAACTTTGCAATAGTGAGCTGCTTGTGTTTCTGTAAAGCGTTGCGGGCTTGAACACGGTCATGCACAATGAAGCGGCAGCGATCGGCGGCCCAACGCGTTCAGGTAGTTGCCTACTAAAAGCATGCAGTAGGCCTAAAGTGACCCTACGCCACACGCATGCTCGAGCAGATAGCTGCGGATGCTTACTGTGATAAGGCTTTTCGCGACGATAAGTGATTGGGCGCGTTTGTCGGTGGTCGCCACCTCGCCTTCGTTTTTTTTTTCGCAATGATTACTCACAAAGTCATAGCTGCAATCATGCGGAAGTCGAAACTGATCAGCTGATCTCCGCGCTTGTCAACATGACGGAAAACAGTTCACAGCAAATTGTGGCACCTGCAAGTTCAGCGGCATCGTAAACTGTCGTCGTGAAATTCTGTCGTCGTATGCAGTTGGTACGTATTAACCGGTAGGCATAGGGCGAATCACTACAGCCTAATTAAATTAAGTGCTCCACGAATGCATTTGTCTTTTTGAGAATCAGTCACGGATTGGTTGCAACTACATTTTAACCATTAGTATGCTTAAAGTGGGTAAATACTAACGGGGTTTCACTGTACTCGACCTGTGACACACTGATTCTTCAGTCGGTTGCGTCATTTGTTGAGAGAAGAGAGCAATTTTTTGCTGGCTTTGAGAACTCATTGTAAATTCTATTCCGCATATTGCGCTACAATATTTGGCTCACATGTTTTTGGGAGCCTTGGCTACCAATCGGCAGCATTTTCTTACCATGCTTCAAAAGATTTACGGGGCCTCTTTAAAGTTACTAGTATATTTGTCGGCCATTACGTTTTCTTGGATCATGCATTCTTCTGTCATTGTTCCCTGTTCTGTAGCGCAATTTATCGAACAGTGCAAATTTTTGTCAGTGCTACTTAGTTCATAAGCAGACATTCCTTGGCCTCTTTTCTGTGATGCCTGTTGCCCGTGGAGAGTGCTGCAGTATGGCGAGACTTATCAACCACCAGCTTAAATGATTGAAGGTTGGGTTGTTTGATGTCTGATTGCGATACCATTTGTGAGGTAAAACTTGACAACTAAATTTCATCTTTTAGGTGGCATACCTCGAAGACACTAAGGTACTGAGGAGCATTCAGCTGCAGACAGACATTCCAGTACCAGGATCACGAACAGTCAGCAAGGTGCGATGCAGTGAGGAGGAGACTGTCTTCTGGGAACACCTGGTTTCAGGTCGAGGAGTGGCCCTCGCCGCTAGCAGGTGAGTGGGCACGCTTTCGGAAGAAAGATAGCAAAGTTGTACTGAAAGCACACCGTGCCTCTCATCAGTGCTCATTCGCAGCACCTGGTATAGTAGACTTACTGAGATTATACAATTGAAACTCCCGGTAACCAAGAGTTCATTAAGGTTTGTTGATGCGCTAGTTTTAGCTCTAGAGTCATTACAGGGGATGGCCTGGTGGCAGATAAGTGTTGACTGTTCTCATGCTCTGGTTCCCAGATACACTCACAAAGTCTTAGCTGCCTCGGTTGTAAACGAAGCGATGTTTCTAGGTGGCATTTGGTCAGCAGGCAGCAACCAGTGTGAGGCCATGTTGTGCTTGATAAGAAGGGGCATGTTGGAGATGAGGTGATGAGGTTTCGTATAAGAGCTTTGGCTTACTTGCGCTACTCTTTCTTTTTTAAGAGAAACGAGACTTGTCGTATGCCTCTTATCTCAAGCGGCAGCTCGAGTTGGCTTGTGAATGCGTTGCTGTTTCAACAGCTTTGAAAGCATGGAAGTGGCTTTAAGTTTTTTGTGATTCATGATGTTCATTGTTCCGATCCGTTCACTTACAGTTGCTGCCTCTAGGAGAGATATTGTGGTGCTTGCAAAGTTTTTCTTAATTTTTTGACTCTATTGTTGACGCATGTCTTTCTGCTTCACCGGTACAGTCACGTGGTGTGTGTGGTGTGTGAAGACCGGACTTTGACGGCCCTGTCATGCGTGACGGGTGCCAAGCTCATGCCGCCACTGCTGCTGTCGTGGCCCGTCGCCCACATGCTGTGCAAGGGCAGCTGCCTGCTTGTCATTACAACGCATGGCTCGGTGCACGTTTGGGACCTGAGCAAGCGCGTCTGCACAGTGCGTGACGAATCAGTGGCCCTCTTGTTCCGTGACACGTCGGGAGCCACGCTCCGCGCTTCCAGCATCACGGATGAGGGTCTGCCGCTGCTCACACTCACGACGGGCAAATCGTACCTCTTTAGCAAGGAGCTTGGCTCGTGGCTCCTGCTTACGGGAAGCGAGGACGCTGTTGCGCAGTGTTCAGACCACCACACGTCCATGCCTGCAGCACCAGATGGCGTGAAGAGCTCGACGCTGCCCTTGGGATCGCTCCAGCACAACATGTTCAGGTATGCAGCGCATGAGGTTCATCAGTCAACAGTGATAACTTGAAGCTGTAGTGGACAAAAGAAAAGGCAAGAGGGAAGTAGCACTTGACTTCAAGCTGCGGCTTGCAGCCAATTAGAGTCAGTGCTAGTCTGCTCTTGTCTATACAATTAATTTAGAGTTCAGTGCTAGTTTTGTCTGTACAAATAAAGTCCGTTTGGATTCAGTGCTAGTACGCTCTTGTCTGTACCAGTGATCCTACGTGACCACACCCCCTTTGCTTTTCACTGACCCTGTCGTTGCCGTCAGTTGATGTCGAGCATTCTGAGAGCAGGCAAATTGTTTTATTTTTTCTCATTGTGTGTCCATGGCTTCTGTCGCAGCGTTGGCACATTGTAAGAGTCTGAAGCTGGCTGCTCAAAATGTGCTTGCGGAGTAGTGTACGGCTCGTGTTCCACACATTATACAAAACTAAACTGAAGTTATGAACTGCCTGAATTGTAATGATAGTCTAGTTTGGTGATTTGAAGTTGTCTCTTGTGCATTCTATTGCCTGCAGAGTTCCCCAGCGAGCCAAGTCGGTGTTTCACACTGGCCCCTCACTACAACAGGCTGGCACACTCAGCTTCCTAGATGGTCAGATTGCGGCGTCCTTAGCTCTTCGATCATCCAGCGAGTACAAATTCTGGACGCTCACGTTGGCGCGGTACCTCGCCACTGAAGGTGAGTGCTGCTATGACCTGATAATTCTTTAAAAAAAAAAAAGAAAGAGGGGAGAGAGAGAGAAAGTTTAGGAAAGCGTCCTGTAGTTAACCCCTGCAGCATAACTACCCAGTATGAGTTCTGATATACCCCCGCAGGGGCGCCTGCGCAAGTAGGCGTTTGGTGTGTAGCGACACCACGGACCCGAGCTAACGGGGGAGTTTTGACTCCCTCCCACGCCTAGCCGTGCGTGGCTTTGCCGTGTCCGGGAAAAGGGGATCCTGGTGGTTGAGCCGATGCCGGGTGATTGGACCTTTAAGGCCCCCCGGCAGAGGCAACACACCCCTTTGGCCCCGGCTTCACGTAGGCGGCACCCCTGGGCAGTGGCGTAACTAGATAGGACGGCGCCCAGGGCAAATATATTTCCGCGCCCCTCATTATGCCCGTGATAATGTTTGTTATTATTATTATTATTATTATTATTATTATTATTATTATTATTATTATTATTATTATTATTATTATTATTATTATTCTTGCTGTTGTACTACAGTGTACTATAGCCGCCTTGTACGTCCATGCATCACACAACACACCAGAAGTCCACAATGGTAGCAAAAAAAGTTTAACAAAAAATGGACCTTGGTGGTCACTTCTTGTCATCTCGCTTTACTTAAAATATGCGAAATTCATGAAATCCATATAAGCACAGAAAATAGAATCACGAACTAGGCATATGTAAATAGTCCATACCATTTCTCGCTACATTACCGTGAAATGTATCATTCAAAATTAATTATTGCGTACGCCAAATCTGCATATGATGCCTGCATTTTTTCATCAGTGCTAATGATGCGTTAAAAAACTCGTTCCGGCAAACCCTGTTGTCTCCCTGTTATCGCATATTGTTGCCTTTTATGACGTCAGTGCTGTAACGCTGATCGTGAATAATTGTTGTCAAGAAAAACCCGTTTTTTTATTTAAAACACTTTATTTACATCATTTGGATATTAAGACAAATATAAAATGCACTATACACTGGAACACTCCGTAAAAACTAGAGCTGCACTTTCCTTGCTTTCGATGAAGCAAACTGTTCTATAATGACGTCAAAGTTCGTTTTTTCAGTTTCTTCTCTTTCCACACTCAGTAGCGCAAGGTCAGTAAGTCTGTCTTGGCCCATTGTGGCACGCAAATAGGAGAGTATTAGCTTCAGCTTGCTGAAGGACCTCTCACAGCCAGCGATGGAAACTCCAATGGTTAACATCATCTGAAGGGCGACGCGAAGGTTGGGGAATACGCCATCATCACCATACTCCACAATAAATTTAAGAAGTTCCTCCGGTCTTGATACTGTCTGGTCAATACGCCGTGAAAGCAGCAGCCTACAATCTAAAATCTCTTCATAGAGGTCTTGCGCGTTAACGTCGGAACTGTAGAAATTGCCAAATGTGTTGCAATTTGTTTTTAGTTCGTTTTTGTCTTCGCTGTAGCACAGCTTGTTGATGTCGAGCAGAAAGCCAAACTTGAGGTCGGTGTCCTGCAGGCGAGTAAACCTCTGGTCGATTTCCGAATGAAGACGATCGAGTGTGCATTTCATAACCCTTTCTGTTTCCTGTTTAGCCGTCAACGCCTCTCCTTTCGACTTTTCACCAGGCATCTGTTTTTTTCGTCGTGCACGCCTTTCAACGTCGACATCATACGTCTCACAGAGACGAAGCCCTTCACCAAGTGACTCACTTACCAGAGTTTCCCTTTCTTCATGAAAGTGATCTCTGAGAGCTTTCATGTCTAAGGCAGCATCGTGAAAGTTCATTTTAGGATCTTGCAGTCTTTTTTGAACACGGTCTATGCGAACAAGTACCTTGTTCCAAAAGCCCAGCAAAATCAAAAAATCATAACTTAATATCCGCTTCTGCAGTAGTGCAGCATCACTTTTCGTCTCGCTCGTTTCTTGGTCATTATTTGACATTTCCTGAACAACTTCAAGTATCTTCTCAAGGTATCTACCGACCGGCTTCACTGCTTCGACCCTTGCACTCCATCTGGTCTCAGACTCTGATTTCACAACAACAGGCACTGCATTTTTTAATTTCTCCCAACGGTACGTTGAGCGAGAAAAAAACACGTAAAGTGCTTCGATGGTCCCAAAAAAAGTCATCATCATGGCTTCTTCCTTAGCAGCATGTACACCAACCAAGTTCAGTGAGTGGTTGTCGCAGTTTACAAAGATTGCCAGTTTGTTTTTTTCCGCGATTCTTTGACTGACACCACTTTTTTGTCCAGCCATCACGGCAGCGTTGTCGTAGCATTGTGACCGACAGTCCTGTAAGTTCATTCTGTCCTCATCCAGCTTGCCA
The DNA here is from genome assembly GCF_043290135.1 of Rhipicephalus microplus. Lineage (NCBI taxonomy): Eukaryota > Metazoa > Arthropoda > Arachnida > Ixodida > Ixodidae > Rhipicephalus > Rhipicephalus microplus. Next base: position 61,624,491 of record NC_134702.1, read on the forward strand.
AGTATCACGTCAACGAAGCTCTCGGCGTCTTTGTTCTTTACATGGATAAAGCCGAGGAAGGACTCCTGAACATAAACAGATTTTTTATCAAAGTCAACTTCCACATATCGCACAACTTCTGACATTTGCTCACGGTGTGCCTGGTCGGGAGTGGTGTCAAACATAATGCCATAATATTTGGCTTTACGGATTTTTCGCAGCAAGGACTCGCGAACTGTGACAGCCATCATGTGAATGAATTCATTCTGTACAGAAGGCGATAGGTACGAAGTGGACCCTGGATGACTTTCAACGTATGTGAGGTGTTGCTTCATAACGGGGTCAAAAACGGCAATTAACTTCAAAAGACCAAGAAAATTTCCGACATTGTTCTCGCGGCTGGTTTGAAAACTCTCTCGATGCCCTCGTAATGCCAAGTTCTGTGTAGCAAGAAATTTTATGCAGTGGAGGACTCTCGTCAAAATTTCACGCCACTTGTGCTTTTCTTTCTCCATCTGTGACTGAAGGTCAGCGTCAATTATTCCCGTAGTATGCATCAAATTTCTTTCCATTTCTTTCCACTGTGAGAAACACATTCGGTGATTCTTTGCATTCTCGTGAAGGGTGATCTTCTCGGGTGCCTTCCATTTGGTGAATCCCCCCTCTTGTTCCAAAGATGATAGGTGATCTGAGCGGGAAAAAAGGAGGCAACAAATGCAAAATGCTGCCTTTTTGGCAGGAGAGTAGGCCAGCCACGAACGGGTGACTTCTTCACCACGACCATCACCTAATTTCTTCTTAAACCAACTCTTAGTCATTGATCGGTTGTTTGTTGGCAAGAAAGGTCCTTCCCGATTTTGGAAATACATGGCCCCGAGTTTAACAATTTCCGTTCGTACAGCGTCAGACACAACGGCTTTTCCAGTACCAGTGTCAAATTTTAAGAGACCTAGGTCATGCTTCTGAACGAGTTCTGAGATGATAGGTTGAGGGTGCTTCGTGGAATCCAGTTTGCTTAGCTTCAGAGCAACAGGCTCAACCAGCCGAAGTCCAATGTCGGTTCCGTTGTCCTCCTCCTCTACTGCAATATCCCCGGGATTGTCTGCGCATAGCATACTGTGTTTAGAAGTTTCGTGAACGACTCCTTCGTCAAGTTGTACGGACATTAATGAAGTGGCAGGAGATGGAGCTACTTCCAAAGGACATGATGAAGTACTTGCCCCAGGTTTTTCAAAAAATGGCGCGAAAAACTTTTTTGACTTCTCAGCTTCCTGCGCCTGTAGCCTTCTCCTCTTGCGTCCTTCAGCTCCGCTCTCTTTTCTTTTTGTTTTTGTCACCCGGTCCATGGCTTTGCTTGGCTGAAAAAAATAAAAAATCCTTGAGCCGTTCATTCACTATACATTCAGATGCCTTTTTAGCCATCAAGCAATGCAGCTATGCGGCCAGTCGCCTGAACACTTGCTGTCACCGAAGACACAATGTATGTGTATTGTCATGTAGCCAGGAACGATTCAGAGTTTTTCGGAAAGCTAGTTCTATTAGAGCGAACTTGTGCTCGGCAAAAGTGCAAAAAAATGATAAGGAACACAGGTGGTGAAGAAACAGCCCACCGGTCGACGACGGCGGAAAACGAATGTCCCTGCGCTTTTAGTGGAAGCGTTCTTATACCTTGCCGTATCCTCTCCACCAACATCGTTCACACAGATAACGCTGGTCTCACAAACGAGAAGGCATAGTTCGCGGCAATATACGTACATTCTCAGATTAAGGTTGGTGACGGCAAATGATCCACTGCGGTGGCATCATCGGCCTTGGTTATAAGAATTGTTGCTGATATTAAGGTGGATTTACAATTTCACAGCTCCGTTTTCTATCCATAAATGTATGTTAACTCGCGGTTAACCCAACTGCTCAAAACGTTGTTCAAGTAGAAAAACCTCAACTATCATGAAGCATGATTTTAAAAAGGAGAAATGGTAGTACGCAAAGCTAACCTCGCACATATTATTCCCAGTGGACAGTGCACTATAGTACGCACCACTATTTCTTCGTCAAGTAGTTTAAGTAAGTTGTCACAATTCAATTCATAACTCGACAAGTACTCGCGTAATTATCAAAATAACAATTAGACATAAGTAAGCAAGTTCGAACGACATCCAACTGCGCCATTTTCAACAACGCATTGATTGCGCTCTCATTTTTGCGGCCAATAAAAAAAGCCTGCGAAATCAGAAAATAACATATGACTGCGCGCCCCCCTGAGGAAGAAAAAAAAGAGCAGCAAGCAACCGCTTTGCCTCTTGTCCGCTGAAAACAGCAGCGTTCCGCATTTTGACAAGGGTGTTCAGGGCGCGCCAACATGCGTTGCAAGTTTGCAGGAATTCCTTTCGCTCAACTGTATGTCACTATAATTATTCATATCTAGCGGTCAACCGTTCCACTGATAACGCGACCGGAGCACTGTTCTGATTACGGCCTGACTCTGTAAGTTCAAAGCGGCGTGTTTCTTTGACCGGGGATTGGCACAAAGGGCCATGCACATTTTTTTTTTTCTTTCTGCATCTATTTCTTGACGCTGGCTACCTCCCATTGAGCCTGTTTGAGGGTACTGCTTCCTGATGTACGCAGCAGTCTGGTTACGCGTCACTTTTCATATTTGGTGGGCTTTCTTTATCAACAGGAAAAAAAAAATGTGGATGCAATACGTTGTTGAAAATAGCGCAGTTAGATGTAATTTCAACATTCAATTACTTTATTTATTTATTCGTTTGTTTGACAGTAGATGATTGTCGTGGCGCAGGATACTAAAGGCGACGTTATAAGTCACCTTACTAGGCCTCTAGCACCACACAGTACATTCGTCACACAACGCAACTGCATTGGAATAAGAAATGCAAGAACATAACATTACGAAGAACTAGGCGATGGCTTCTACAAAAAAAAATTAAAAAATTAATTTGAAAATGTGTTTATAGCATACGAATCATTGCAAGCACATTTACAATAAAAAAGAGCAATAGTAGTGGAGACACCGGCGTTCCATAGGGGAACATACATACAAACTATCGTACATGAATAGCCTCATCAATGGCTACATATATAACACTTTATGCATACATATATGAGAAACTAAATGTGTAAGTATATTCTAAGCTTCAAGCTGTACAGTAATTGAACTAAACATGCCCTCCAATGAATATAATCAGGTGAGTACTTGCGGAATTATAAATACTTTGATTACTCATTAATTTATTCTCATGCATGAATGAATTATAAGTGGTTGCTCCAAATTACTAGGAACAATGTACACTAGGTTTGCTTCGCGTAACGGAGTTACTCATTTTTTTAATCGGGTTTTATGATAGTTGGGACAACCTGTATATTTTCCCGAGAATAACACCTTTATACTCTCAGCAGTTTGTGTCAACGTAGTGGTAATAATCCATGTGCAAAAGAATAACATAGGTAAAAAATACTCACACCTAGGCAGAAGTTCTATTGCGAAGACGTCCCTCGTCGTGGTGACAAACTCTGGAGAAGTGAGCTGGGATTTCAACTCGGGGTTTGCAGGAATGGAGTCATGTAGCGACTGGTTGTGGCCTGCCTCTAGGATATCTTGTTCGGTCCGGAGACTCAATATTCAATGCCTGTGGAGCTTCTGGGGTAGCTAAACAATTTAACTCGCGAATGTACGTCTCATTGACCACTCTCGTTCGGTTGACTGACCCTCGTTTCTCGCTTCTCTGGATCGACCCATAACCCCTAACATTGTAGTTTTATAACACCAAGACCACGCCTCCAAGGGCATGTACCAATAGGAATCCCTCCTTCCTGGGCTGTTGCACGGAAGCGAAAAGAGGACTATGGCGGCACCCTGTGAGAGGGCCTACTAAGTAACACACACAGGGCAACTGATTGGCTGCATCAACGATAACCAAATGTTTGTTCACAATCACGTGATCCACTCTCACTTATGAACTCTCCGGTATTCATCAAAACAAAAGCAGACACAATTGACCATTTGCGGAAATCAGCAAGCTGGCTTTCCTGCAAAGTTGTTTTCCAACCAAAAGGTCTCGTTCGCAAACTGCTTTTCTCACTCATTGTGCTTTTGCCTTCCCCCACTCCCTTCTTTACGAACGACAGGTGCCTCGCCCTCCATGCGATGTGAGGGTTCGTTAGAGGTGGGACAACCACACAGTAATTGTTGGGGGAAAAAGTCGTTTTGTCGCACTCGCGTGCCTTCACTAGAATAGGAGTGGTAAAAGCACAGTGGGCGAGAAAAGCAGACTGGGCACGATAGTTTTCTTTTTTTTTCCTTTTTGGTTAGAAAACAACCTTGCAGGAAAGCCGCCTTGCAGATTTCTGCAAATGGTCAATTTCTCGCGCCCTTACTCTGTCGGTGTTGAAGCGGTGTCGTCACGAAGGGCACTGCGCCGTGCTCCCTATAGGGCTGCAGAAATTACGTGCCTTTTCCTTTTCTTTCTAATCACACATTCATGTGATTGCTCTCGGCGAGTTAGAAAGCGGCATCATATACTTCACCACACGTGCAAATGGCCGCTGCTTCGCCGCGGCTTTAGCTATTGCCGCGATGGAGGGGGTTGCAGACTTTATACCTTAAAGCGACATCTCGCCACGAAAGCAAGATTGCATTTAATTGATCCCGCAGTTTTCTTTTGGGCGCAAAAAGAGGGGGGGGAGATAAATCGGCGCAATCCCTCCCCCCCACCTTTTTCAGAATACTTGAACTTCGCAGGTATGCACGTGCTCATAGTTACGCTCCCTTCGCGGGCGATGCAGCTGGGGAACTTCCCCGAGAGTCTGAGGCAACATAAAAACGACATGTGCAAGTTTCAGTGAAAAAGGAATACACTCGCTGAGCTGCCTGAGCACAGCGTGGTGAACGACAACCGCATCGAATTTGACAATTCCCGCGTGGTCTACTTAGAGGTCGATTACTATAAGCAGCTTTTTGTGGAATCCTGGCCCATCGAGGAGACAGCCGGTAACTTCAACCGGCCTACAGGTGCGCTGCCGATCGACAGTCTGCCTCAGCGGAATTTCGCAGACTCGCGATCCAACATTAGGTGCGAGTACATGGCAGGAAGAAGGGCCTTAAAGAGAATGCGAGATGCAAAACTTCGAATTTTTCTTGTAGCGCAAAAAAGTTTTTTTACTTGGTACTTTGATTGGCATACCCCAGTTTCAACTAAAGCCCACTAATACCTCTGTCACACGAGCACTACGGCTAACCACGGTTACAGGTATGCTAGCTACACGGCAGACATGTCCGCAGTTTGTCTCCTAACCATTGTTATCGTAGACGGGTGATTCCATGAGAGATCGACACGGATCTGAAAATTAGTATTTTCGATTTGATTGAATATTTTATATTTTATGCCCATCTCACCAAGCAGCCCGAAAAGGAACCTTGTTTTCTTTTTAAGCGCCTATATAACTTTAGGAGGCAAAAAATATAGAACATATTCAACACGGAGGGACTAGTTTCACAACTCGTCGTTCTCGAAAGTTCATGAAGATGTAACAGACAAATATTACCGTTACAAAGAAGAAATTTCGAGCATGAATTTCGTGTATGTAGAAATTTACTGAATAACAATAAAGTAACATTCTATGAAACTTGTAAAATGAAGCAAAGTACTTTCGCAAAATGTCTCACTATGCGACATTTTATGATAGTTGCTACATAACAGTTGCTACAAAGTTGATAAGACCCATCAACTCTGTCTTGAAAACAAATTTTGCTTCTTTCTCTATGCAACGGCAGCTGCGTTTCTGGTTATTGAGTTCCTCATGGTGGTGAAAACTATTTGTGCGAAGGTCAAAAAGTAAAAAAAAAATATTTTCAAAAATTTTATATGTAGCGTTGTGGGCGGCCTTCACGCTCCTGAGCGAGCAAGGCTGATTAATTTACTACTACTACACAATTTGCGCATCTACTTTGCTAGAAGAAGCACGCTGTTAGAATGGGCCTTTTCCGCGTAGATAGTCTGCCCATGCACGCTGGCGTCGGTGAGGCACGCGCCATGATTTTTGGTGGCCAACACGGGACGACAGGTGTGGACCAAGGAACATCTGGTGTTACAAACGTGCAAAATCCCCCCCCCCCCCATTAAAAGCGCTAATGTAGGCTTCCGCGATTGCCTACTGGCGCGCGGCGGGCCATTTCGGAGGCCAAGGGCCACCAGTTCTGATTTCGATGAGCTACGCCCGCGTTTTTGTATAGTATTTTTCTTTTTTTATTCAAACTTCCGGAAGTCCCTTACCCGTCATTGTTCTCTTCCAGTCCACACTGCAAAAATCTTGACGGCACGGGCGCTTCCCAGGCCCAAGTTTCTCGTACCTAAGCTTTCGCGCTATTTGTGCATCCCAAGGAATGCAGGGTGAGTACAAAACAAAGCAACCAGCTAGACACCGCGCCCTCGGGTCTGGTATGGGGGTTAAACTGGTCGGAGTGTTCTGCCGTTTCGCTCCGTTCGCTGTTCCATTGATGGAGGTCATCCTTGTGCGGCCGCATTCTTTCAGGGAAGTTCTTGGTTTCTCCAACGTACGAAGCGGGGCAGTCGGCACATGCTGTCGGGTACACTACGCTCTGCGCTTTTTTCGCAGGTGCGTGTTCTTTGGGCCAAAGGATGAACCTGCCCATGGCGGTGGATGGCATGTGGGAAACGTTGACCCCCGCCCTTCTATTGCTTTGCTGGCGCCCGCGATGCAGGGAATCAACAAACGTCGCCGTCGTGTCACGCTTTCTCCGTCTTTCCTCCAGAGAACTCTGCGAATAAACGCCTTTGTTTAGCCTTTGGTGCCGAGGTCACGGATTATATTCGCCCTTCCTTCCGCCGCTGCGTGGACGATTAGTCGTTGGACGATCGGCTATTTCGTTGGAGTTTTCTGTTCTTACTCAAAAAAGGTGCATTCGAACTTTTTTATTTTATTTTGTTTACGTACGTGGTTGGTTTCAGGGAAGCTTTCAGTAAGTGGTTTGGGAGGCTGGTGGGGTTCGCTGAAACTCATCTAACCCAGTGCTGCGGAGCACAAAACAAAGCTTAGCCGAGGGTCATGGGAAGGCACGGAGGTAGCGCAGCAAAATGAAAATAGAGGATCCTTTTCCCGATGCAAAAGCCATTGCGGCAACCCTTTCCTTCACCACCATCCCCACTTCCAGTCGTACATTACAACCTCGCCCCTCCCCCCTTCCAGGCGGTTTTACGGAAAAAAACATTGACAACCTTTCCAGGGGGCGCCAACCCGAGGACTCGGCTTGGCGCCCCCTCCCTAGTGGCGCCCGGGGCACTTGTACCCCCTTGCCCCCCCCTAGTTACGCCACTGCCCCTGGGCTGACCCACCCAGGGGAAATCGGCAGTCGCCTTTTCCTATCTCTGTCTCCCTACATCTTCATCTTTCTTACTTTTTTAGCTTTCCTGTCTACTTCTCTCTTCTGCTTACTTCCAATTTTCTCGGCGGCAAGGGTTAACCCTGTGCAAATAGCCTACCTTGGCCTAGGCGCATTGGGTTATAGAAGAGTTGTACGGCTGACGTCTGCAAGCTTTCAGCATCAGCAAACTTGCAGCGTCCCCTCGTTGGGCTTCGTGGTGGGTGGCCGCCAACGCTGCTAAACAACATAAAATTAGCATGCACAAAGCATTCCCCTTACTTAGTGATCGTGCCTCCTCAAAGTGGGTACGCACCGAAGATATCAATTTTTTCATCCGGCCAAGGCAAATCTTTCCTCATTTCCACGTTATACACTGCGAGAAAACTAACAAGCAAGCCAGAACTGTATCCCCCTTCGTAGTGGCTAGGTGCTTAACCGAAACTCTCGGTGCCGGGTACAAGGTTACCAAAATGGTCTGCGGAGATATACTCCTTGAGATACGTGACAAAGACCAATTCGATAAACTGAACACCCTCACAACGTTGGGAGACACACCCATCAGTATTACGCCACACAGGTCCATGAACTCATCTCGCGGGGTCGCATCAAACGCAGATTTGCTTGACCTGTCCGAAGCTGCACTTCTGGAAGGATGGAAAAGCCAGAACGTGACAAACGTACAGCGTATTAAGATAAGAAGAGATCAAAAGAAAATACCAACCAAACACTTAGTACTGACTTTTGCTTCGAGTGATTTGCCGAAAACCATTCAGACTGGGTACACAAAGACATCCGTGAGGCCTTACATTCCCAACCCCCGCCGTTGCTTCCAATGTCAGAGATATGGCCACGGCTCGCAAAGCTGTCGTGGCCGGAAAACTTGTGCTCTGTGTGGAGTCGTGGGCCATGCGTCCGACAACTGCGAAGCACCTGCACACTGTGTGAACTGTGGCGGTAATCATGCCGCGTACTCACGTTCCTGTTCTTTCTGGAAAAAAGAAAAAGAGATCATCGCTTTAAAGATAAAAGAAAACATTTCATTTAAAGAAGCAAGAAAAAGAGTCTCGCCATTTTATGGCCCCACATATGCTGATGCGGCGCGCCAGGGGGCAGTGTCGCACCAGCCCTCGCCACTCCTTCGGCCTGCGCGGAGCGAGCCATTGGCTGTGGCGCCTGCCCCCAAGGCGGCATTAGTTGAGTCTACTCCGCCTACTATTGAACAGAGACCAGAGACTCCAGGGTCCTCGGGTCTCAAGGCCTCACCTCGCCAGGCGAGGCCCAAGCTTCGAAAAACCAGCTCGCTTGAGCGGGCATCCAGTGCCTCCAAAGAGGCAATGGATACGGCGGCACCCCTGGTGCCAAAAGAGAGGCGCGGCTCTCTGGAGCGCGCCAAGAGAACTAAAAAGCTCATAACAGGGCCTGATAATAGCCCTGTTACTTGAGCTCGACCTTTCACCTTAAACAAGTCACTCCCTCATCGTACACATAGCACTACTTTACTTCCAATGTGGAAACACAAATTATTCATTGGAACGTCAGAGGCCTGCTTATAAACCTCGACAACGTCCAAGAGCTTTTATACAAACACTCACCTCAAGTGCTGTGTATACAGGAAACGCATCTAAAATCCTCCAATACAAATTTTTGACGTGCTTACGTCATATACCGAAAGGACCGAGATGATGCTATGGCGTCATCCGGTGGCGTAGCCATTATTATTAACCAAGGAGTAGCGTGTACACATTTACCACTCCAGACATCCCTTGAGGCGGTGGCTGTTCGAGCGGTACTTTTAAACAAACTCGTCACCATCTGCTCTTTGTATGTACCTCCCCACCAACGTCTTGAAAGATGTGAATTTCAGTCTTTAATAGACGAACTGCATGAACCTTATTTGCTTCTTGGAGACCTAATTGCACATAGTGGACTGTGGGGCGATTCTCGCTGTGATGCACGAGGTTGTCTCATTGAACAATTTCTCTTCTCTTCCGGTGCCTGTTTGTTGAATAGGAAAGAGCCAACATACTATAACGTTGCCAACAAAACTTACTCGTCTATAGAGCTCAGCATCGTATCACCTTCACTCCTACCCCTACTGAAATGGAAAATCATAAATAATCTATATGGAAGTGACCATTTTCCTGTAGTGTTGAGTTCACAAACAACATATGAATGTCCTCTACATGTTCCCAAATGGCTGATAAACAAAGCAGACTGGGAACAGTTCCACAACACTACACGTTTGAATTGGACAGACATATGTAGGTTAGACATAGATGAAGCTGTGCAGTACTTCACAGCTTTTCTAACTGACGCAGCAGCCAGGTGCATACCGCAAACATCTGGAATGCCCGGCAAACGACACGTCCCATGGTGGAACACAGAGTGTCGTAATGCGTGAAAGGAACAGCACAGGGCATGGAGGTTATTTCGGAACTCACCGACAGCCGAAAATCTTGACACCTTCAAGAAAATAAAGTCTCAAGGCAGGAGAACGCGTCGGAAGGCCAGAGGAGAAAGCTGGCAGAAGTTTTTAGATGCGGAAGCATCTTATACTCGCGCCTTGTAGTGCGCCGTCCGCGCCGCTTCTCAAACATTCGACAGCTGACGCGCGCGCATGCGCCGTCGCGTCGTCGCCCACCATCTGTGCCGCGCGCGCTTCTCCTTCGAGAACATTCGACAGCTGACAGCGCATGCGCCGTCGCGCCGTCGCCATCTGTGCCGCGCGCGCGCTTCTCCTTCAAGAACATTCGACAGCTGACAGCGCATGCGCCGTTGCGCTGTATATATACTCAAGGTCGGCGCTCGCTCGCTCAGTTGCCGCTCGTCCGTTGGTTTGTACGGCGCGTCAACATCCGTAGTCGCCGTGAAATGAATGCGAACGAATCCACAAACACAATGATCGACGTCCCTTCGACCAGCGCCGCCCTTTCGCATACGTGTGTACGTGTTCACTCATTTAACACCCCCTCCTACAACCACGTTAACCAATTTAGCCATCGACCCAAGTAAGTCGCAATTTAACACCCCATTTCACAACCACGTTAACTAATTTAGCCATCGACCCAAGTAAGTCGCACTTTAACACCCCGTTAACCAATTATATGCTCCGCATCCTCCTCAGGGTTCCCCCAAGGGAAGCTGCGGGCAATTTTTAGATGCGGAAGCATCTTATACTCGCGCCTTGTAGTGCGCCGTCCGCACCGCTTCTCGAACATTCGACAGCTGACGCGCGCGCATGCGCCGTCGCGCCGTCGCCCACCATCTGTGCCGCGCGCGCTTCTCCTTCGAGAACATTCGACAGCTGACAGCGCATGCGCCATCGCGCCGTCGCCATCTGTGCCGCGCGCGCGCTTCTCCTTCGAGAACATTCGACAGCTGACAGCGCATGCGCCGTCGCGCTGTATATATACTCAAGGTCGGCGCTCGCTCGCTCAGTTGCCGCTCGTCCGTTGGTTTGTACGGCGCGTCGACGTCCGAAGTCGCCGTGAAATGAATGCCAACGAATCCACAAACACAATGATCGACGTCCCTTCGACCAGCGCCGCCCTTTCGCATACGTGTGTACGTGTTCACTCATTTAACACCCCCTCCTACAACCACGTTAACCAATTTAGCAATCGACCCAAGTAAGTCGCAATTTAACACCCCATTTCACAACCACGTTAACCAATTTAGCCATAGACCCAAGTAAGTCGCACTTTAACACCCCGTTAACCAATTATATGCTCCGCATCCTCCTCAGTGTTCCCCCGAGGGAAGCTGCGGGCAATTTTTTTTGTCAGGGATCAATTCATACATACAGGAGGCTAAAGTCTGGAACATGATTGGTAGGATAGCAGGAAAACAAGTACACGCACTTCCACTCATAAACACTCAAGGTGATACCTTGGAAGATCAGGCAAACTTCCTCGGTGCACACTTTGAACGGGTATTCAGCTCGTCCCACAATACTGACACTTTCCAAAAATACAGAACAAGAATAGAAAAGCAGAAACTCGAACACAAACCCACTAGATACGAGGCATATAACCAAGGTTTCAGTCTAGCTGAGCTACGAACATCTCTAAACTCCTGCAGTACTTCTGCCCCAGGTTCTGACCGTGTGGTGTATGAAATGTTAAAAAACCTACCAGCCGAAACACGAAAAACCTTACTTTGTTTGTACAATGCTATCTGGTTTTCTGGCACTATCCCTACCTCCTGGAAAGAGGCTATTATTATTTCCATTTTGAAAGAGGGCAAGGACCCTTCTTTAGCGTCAAGTTACAGGCCTATTGCACTTACAAGCTGCTTGTGCAAAGTCTTCGAAAAAATGATAAACTGCCGACATATACATATTCTTGAAACAAACAATTTGCTCGACCCATTTCAGTGCGGGTTTCGAGAAAATAGATCCACCACAGACCACCTTGTTCGTATCGAGGCACAGATCAGAGATGCCTTCGTCCATAAACAATATTTTCTCTCCGTGTTCCTCAATATCGAAAAGGCTTATGATACAACATGGCGTTTTGGAATTCTAAGAGACCTGTCCCACCTTGGTGTGCGCGGAAGAATGCTTCACATAATCGAAAGTTACCTGTCAAACCGGACATTCCAAGTCCGAATGGGCACGGTTCTTTCCCAAACATTTGTCCAGGAAATAGGCGTGCCACAAGGTGGTGTACTTAGCTGCACACTTTTTCTCATCAAAATGAATTCCTTGCACTTGTCCATCCCCCGCAATATGTTCTATTGTACATATGTCGACGACGTTCAGCTTGGCTTCAAGTCATGCAACTTGGCAATGTGTGAGCGGCAGGTTCAGCTGGGTTTAAACAAGGTCTCCGAATGGGCAGATGAAAACGGTTTTCGACTTAACCCACAAAAAAGCACGTGTGTCTTGTTCTCTCGAAAGAGAGGCATGCACTCGGAACCTGACATTCGACTGAACGGGCAACGTCTGTCGGTCAAAGCCGAGCATAAATTCTTAGGCTTAATCTTGGACAACAAGTTGACCTTCGTACCGCACATCAAGTATTTAAAAACAAAATGTTTGAAAGCCACGAATGTTATAAAAGTGTTGTCACGTACTACTTGGGGTAGTGATAGGCAATGCCTCATGAATCTGTATCGAAGTCTCATTCGCACCCGCTTAGATTATGGGTCCGTTGCTTATCAGTCTGCGACTCAAAGTGCTTTGAAGATGCTGGACCCCGTGCACCATTTGGGCATCCGCCTTTCTACGGATGCTTTTCGCACCAGCCCTGTAGAAAGCCTTTACGTTGAGTCAAATGAATGGTCGCTTCATCTACAGAGAACTTACATGTCTTTCGTATATTTTCTTAAGGTGAAAGCAGACAAGAAGCACCCCTCATACTCTACTATTAATGATTTGTCGAGCTCGATTTTGTTTTAAAACAGGCCTTCGATGAGGCAGCCCCTCTCAGTTCGCCTGAAAAGTCTAGCTGAGGAAACTGGAGTCTCACTTGAACACAGTTTAATGGCTCCTGTAGCATATCTGCCACCGTGGCAATGGCAGGCTATAGACTGCGATGTGTCCTTTCTAGAAGTTACAAAACATGCACTAATTGCCCATATCCGAACATACTTCCTGGAACTTCAACATGAATACACACGTCCTGAGTCCTTTACAGATGCCTCTAAGTCCAACTCCTCTTTGTCCTACGCTGCTGTCGGCCCATCCTTTTCGGATGCTGGCCCTCTACATCCAGGCACAAGTATCTTCACAGCGGAAGCTTACGCGATACTTGTGGCGGCTAAACACATCAAACAATTACAAATACAAAAAGCAGTAATTTATACAGACTCCCTCAGTGTGGTAACAACTCTGCACAGTCTTAAAAAACAAAAAAACCCGGTTCTCGTCTCACTCTACTCCATTTTATGCCCACTCTACACACTCAACCAACATGTTGTAGTGTGCTGGGTGCCAGGGCATCGAGAGATTCAAGGCAACGTGAGGGCGGATCAGCTCGCTGCATTTGTTCACAAAAGCACTGCCCCTACACCCATATCAATCCCGGCCCTTGATCTTAAGCCGTCTCTCAAACGAAACCTCAGGGACTACTGGCAGAGCAAGTGGGATACACACACACAAAACAAACTACACATTATTAAGCCACACCTTGGTCATTGGCTGCCCGTATCAAAATCGCGTCATACAGAGGTAATACTAACGAGACTCAGGATAGGACACACATACACGACACACACATTTGTCCGGTAACGATCCACCATTGTGTGACAGATGTGGTGAAGAATTAACAGTTCTTCACATGTTAATTCAGTGCAAACACTTGAAATCTCTAAGAAAACAGCATTTTCCGTTACCCTACCGACAACATATACCTTTACACTCTTCAATGTTCGTTGGTAGGGAACCGCTTTTTAGTTATAAATCATTGTTAGCGTTTTTGAAGGAAATTCATAATTTTCATGTCGTATACCTGGGCATTCCGTAGCACGACCTCTCCAGAGAGGTTTTCGCTGCGGTGGCTGCACAACAAAGCACTTGCCTCACGGCCCTTGGACGCAAGGGTACGAACGAGTGAGGCACTTGTGCTAATGCCATACATGTCTACCATCGTTTTTATTATCACCAACTTTTGTCATCTATTCGCATCACACACACCTTTCACGGCATGGTCATGATTTTGTTACTTGTATATTTTTACCCGCCTTACCGCGAGGAATTTTATGGCCTTTATACAGCCGCTAATCACAATCATTGTCCACATTCCTTATCCCATGAACTGGCGCTCTTCGGCCATCAAATGGCCCTTGCGCCAAAAAACACCATATATCATCATCATGAGTTCTGATAGGGAATGAGCAGCAGTTTCAAAATGGCGTCTAAAATATTTTTGAGTGATCTTTTCTCTTATTAGTTATACGTTTTACATGGATACGGTGCTTGCTCAATTGCAGTCAATATTTTTTTAAAGATTTTTGTTACAATGGACCCTCATGTTACCTTTTAGAACAGTGAAATTGACCCTTGATAACGTGCACTACCTAAATTGTGCAGTCTCCGAGGGCTCGGTGCCAACCCTTGGCCACTGAACTAACATGCACTGGGTCACATTGGCAACGCAGATGATACTCCACTGTAACTCGACATGCAGCTGTTGGCAGTGTTTGTATGTCGGAGGTCTGAATCAAAATTACTACTACGTCGAATGGAAACACACATACCTGATCGTGATGCTTTGTGCTTGGCGGATGGTTGCCAGTTCTTGCCATGCTGCATTATTTTCTGGTGGAAAACATGTGGGAACTTTTTAACGACCTCAACTGCTTGGAAGATGATTTACATGTTTACTACTCTTGTAATGAACCCACCCTCCACACTGATTATTGAAAAAAAAAAAAACGTTTTAATGTATCTGTTCATTTTATTTCGGTGAGATAGCCAGTGCTGCTGACTATCGAAACAATGTTAAATCACGCCATTATAGTATAACAAAATAATGATGCAGTAAAGTCAAAACATAGTTTAACAACCGTGCAACACAGTTTCGAGCAGCGCGAGCGCAGAGGACATCGGTGAAAATTTAAAGGTCGTGTTTTTTGTGGCAGAGTGCCATCTGTTGAACGCAGAAGAAACCTTTGCTTATAGCGTCACGCAAGCACAGCGGCGTAAAGATAAAGCGCAATAGGTATTCTCTGGTACAACGCGGCGGCGCCTGCTGTGCAGATGGCACGACGTGCACCCCCAATAGGCATGCGCCGCCATTCTTGTTGTTGGGTTTGTCATAGTGAACTTTGTCAGACCCCTGCTGTGGAAGGCAGCCCCGCCGCGGTGGTTTAGTGGCTAAGGTACTCGGCTGCTGACCCGCAGGTCGCGGGTTCAAATCTCGGCTGCGGCGGCTGCATTTCCGATGGAGGCGGAAATGTTGTAGGCCCATGTACTCAGATTTGGGTGCACGTTAAAGAACCCCAGGTGGTCGAAATTTCCGTAGCTCTCCACTACGGTGTCTCTCATAATCATATGGTGGTTTTGGGACGTTAAACCCCACATATCAATCAATGCTGTGGAAGGCATGATTGGTTGGTAGATTATCTATACGACCGGTTTTCAACTTACAGTAGGTAGAGCATGCACTGAAGCATGAGAACGGAGCGGCTGGCCAACACTACAGCGTCGATCCGTGCGCATTTGTTACGGGAGAAAACAAAAAGAGCTTCGGGCTACGAAAAAAATTCGTCGTGTATTACGTGGCCCAGATCAAGGACAGTTTCCCCTTGTACAGAGTGAAGTTTTTTAACAGAGGCTTCGTAGTCCTGCCACTGAATGGAAGGCCAGTAGTGGTTGGACAGCGAGTTTCTTAATACCGTCATGCGAAATTTTTGCCGTCATAACTGCTGTGACTTTTTTCTCCTGCTTTACGAGCCCTCCTTTCAAATTGGCATGAAATTTCTTGGAAAAAAAAAAAAGGCGGGTTCATTATGCGAGTAACTACACTAATTTGAGAAGTTCAGAGTGACTGGGGAAGCTTGGTTTCCTCACGCTCCTTTGACGATGACAAAGACTAAAGAGAGTTTTCCGAAGTTTTCTTTCTTGAATAAGAGTACTATTTCTTTGCCACTTCATGTCACGTTACATTCAAGGTTTTTATTTTAATTTTCGCATGGCAGGAGAGCAGCCCCTGCGTTACAATTATGGTTGCATTGCATTAGAATAATTACTGTGGACTCCCATTAAACAAAACTTGGTTAAACGGAAAAGCTGCATAAATGGAACTATCCAGGCACATTTGGTTGGTCTCTTATATACCGTATTTACTCGCATAATAGGCACACTTTTTTTTTTTCAGAAAATCCGGCTCGAATTTAGGGGTGCGCCAATTACGCGAGGTAAAATTTTCTAAAATTTTTTCAACTCAGTTCTCGTGCTTTAAGTCTGCCCACTTGTCAAGTAAAAGGCGACTTTATTGTTTACCAATTAATTCAGCATAAAACAAACATACCTACTTACCTTTTAATGAACAAGTGAGAGCCGTCAACTGCACACACACACGTAAAATTTATTTACACAAAAGTCGTAGCTGTTCCTCCTTTTCCCTATTCGGAGTCCGAGTCGGCGATCACACATTCATGCTCGCCGAGCGGGGATTCGTTTTCGGTGTCCGAATCATCCGCACCCCACAACATGTCATCCTCACTCGCATCCAGTGCGTTCGAGATACCCGTCTTCTTGAAGCTTTTCCTGACGACTTCGTCGGAGATCGCCTGCCACGCTTCCACGATCCAAGCGCACAGCATTTCAGCATTTCCACAGGCGGCCTCTTAATCTTACCACCTGGAGTCAGCTGATGTTGTCCTCCAGCCATCCAGGTGGTGTACAGCCTTCGAACATTGTCCTTGAAAGGTTTATTCAAGGACACGTCCAAAGGCTGCAGTATCGATGCGAGGCCGCCCGGAATCACTGCCAGATCTGTGCGCAGCTCCTTTAGCTCATCTCGTACGCGGTCTACTAGGTGCCCAAGAAAACTGCCCAGGACAAGCATGGACGGCAACAACAGACCACCCGGCCGCCGACCCCAGACTGTTTTCACCCAATCCACCATGAGTTCCGCGCTCATCCAGCCTTTTTCCTGGACTCTGACGTAGATGCCTTGAGAGAATTTCGCCTTTGGGAGCGTCTTACGTTTAAAAATAACGTAAGGCGGTAGCTTACGCCCATCCGCTGTCACCCACAGCATTACGGTGCATCGTTGTTTATCAGCGCCAGACGTTCTGACGATAACGCTCCGTGCACCTTTCTCCTCCACTGTCGTGTTCCACGGCATATCAAAGCAAAGGGGGGTCTGATCAGCGTTGCCGATCTGGGACAAAATGAAGTCTTTCTGCTGTCGGAGCTTTATAACAAAACTGTGTAAGTCCACCACTTTGTCCTC
Source organism: Rhipicephalus microplus (assembly GCF_043290135.1). Taxonomy (NCBI): domain Eukaryota; kingdom Metazoa; phylum Arthropoda; class Arachnida; order Ixodida; family Ixodidae; genus Rhipicephalus; species Rhipicephalus microplus. Next base: position 61,641,774 of record NC_134702.1, read on the forward strand.
ATATGCTGTGGGCAAGCGCTGGCACAAGGTGGTCCGCCATCGCAGTGCGAGGCCATGGCGCCGCATGAAACGAGTTGTCCATCCAGAGCTGGCTTTGAACTCTTTTGCTTCGATGCCCTGCGCTCGGGCTATTCTGCGCGCCTCAGTCTGCACAATATCTAACGACACAGCACAGCCGTCTTGTCGTAGCTCCCGTATATGCCGGACCAGTTGCTCTTCGACGTTCGGATACCTGCTGCCGGTCTTGGCACCGCGGAAAGCCCGTCGTGTCTTCTTCGTCGCCCTAAGTTTTTCTTCTTGGTCCCTCCAGTACCGAATACTGGTTTCTCCAACGCCGAAATGCCTGCTTGCAGCCCGGTTGCCGTGCTCCAGCGCGTACTGCACTGCCTTCAGTTTAAACCCAGCCGTGTAGCTCGCGTACTTCCCCATGGTGGAACCAAAGTTCAATACACGACCACAACATACGCACATCGCTTGCAAAATGGCGTTTCTTTCTTTTTCTCTGATGGTGGTGATGGCGATCGAGCCCCCGGCGTTGTACACGTGACCTCCAAAAAGCGCGGCGATTTGGGGGGTATCAGTAATTGATGGAACAGCCGTTTTTTTTTCCCGCTCATGGACGCTTTTTTTTTTTTTCAAGTTTTATTTCGACAAACACGTTGGTTAGGTCGTTGCACTTCGAATTTTCTTTATTTGCTCGTCGATTTGCCTTCTTTTTTTCTTCAGAGTACGGGGACCGCGTTCCAACTGTACCGCAGGGGGATAGAATCGTTTCTGATCACGGCCAAGTTCGGGTGCGCCTATCATGCGCGGAATTGAAAAAAATCGAATTTTCCGCGACCAAACTAGGGGTGCGCCTATTATGCGAGTGCGCCGATTATGCGAGTAAATACGGTATTTAATCATAAAAAGCTTCAAGTATTGGCAACATTTTCTTTAGCTTACATCGGTTAAATGAAACTAAAGCGGGCAAAATCCACGAACGGCAGTAGTGACCACGGCAGTCTAGCAACCATGAAACAGATGCCAATCCAGCGATTGCACATGTCCACACACGTCGAACTGCAATCGACGTCTCGTCGTCAACTTGAGGACAGCCTTGAGGAAGCTATAGCAGAAGTTCAAGATGAGGACCCATGCTCAAGTGATAATGAGATGGTGTGTGACCCCAGCCCATTTCAGTGGCTGACAGTGCAGCAAGAGATGCTGTCATCCTGTTGCAGAGCTACATTGAACACGATGGTGGCACCAATTTCCTGCGCAGCCTTTCAGCAATGCACTCCTACTATGTGAGAAAGTGCTTGGACGAGTCCAAGCAATCTTTATAACCTACATTTTTCCGAGTCAGCAATATTAGAAACATTTTTCTTTTTAGTACACTATAGTAGTATTGTATATGGTACTTGAAAATGTTTTTGTTCAGCCAGCCACATGCAGTTGGTGCTTTTGAAATAAAGTCATATTTTATTCATTTTGTGGGCTGTGCTTAAATGAAGCTTCTCATAAATGGAACAAATTTTCTTGCCCCTTCGAGCTAAGGAGTCCACTGTATGGTGTTTTTCTTAGCTTTGAAGTGACGCTGCAGTACAGTTGCCATCCGATATTCCGGACGCCCAAAATTCCGGACATGCCCGATTTCCCGGACTCATCAGTGGCACCGTCACGTTCACCATAGAGTCAATGTATTAAAAAGTCTGAAATTCTGGACGCTTATAGCCTTCGGCATTCAATTTCCTAGACTTTTTACTGTTATCTGCCGACCCAAGGTCACCGACGCCGCCGCCATTTTTGTCATTTTCATATCCTCGCGCCGCCAATCGCCGCACCACGCCGCGGCTGCCGAAACCTCGAAACCGCACGTGTAAATCCGTTGCCAGCCGTAGCTTAGCGGCTTAGCCAAGGCAAATCTCACTGTGTTCGTTCATGTGTTGTTTTGTCAGCTCTGCTGTCATGTCTGTGCTTGATCCTTTGCTGCTGCGCGCTATCTTCAGTGATCATGTTTCCGTCGACCTTCAGCATCCACCGAGTTCTTAGCTGTTTTGTGCTGCGCTTTTCGTCAAGCGGATTCGCCAATTACAGCGATGGCACCGACTGCTCCTTCGTCTTCGTCCGCACCTTAGAAGCGCACAAAGCCCCCTCGTAGGCTCACGATGGGAAAAGCTATGCTATGACCTCAGGTCTGCCATAGGTATGCTGGCAGAATTGTGGAAGGCAAATATGCAAGAGTCTCTGCGGAACTGTTTTCGCCACACGGGCTTCACACTTGACGCCAAGTTGGCCATCTCACCCCAAGTGGACAGTGTGACAAACTGCCATCCGCGCATGTTGCCTTCGACGATCTGCGTGCTGCTGTCGTGTTCATTCCAACCTGAATATCCTTTGAGGGCTTCGCCGTCGCTGACAAAGACCTCGAGCTATGGGCGGACTTGACCGATGACGAAATCATTCGTCAAGTTACGGTGGATTCCGGTGACTCTGACACCGAGAACTAAGAGCCATCTCATACACAGCCAATGAGCTCGGAGTTGACGCGAGCACTGATGACACTGTCATCAGTGTACAGCAGCAACATGACGTTGGCTGAAATTGAGGCAGACATGATCGCGAGCAAGGGGAACACCTTGCAAAAGAAAATAGGTGACTTCTTTGCGCCCAAGTGCTGACCTATGAGGTTGCGCTGGCCACTACGTTATATTTTTTAACGGCTTTTGTCGGAGCCACTTAAACGATGCATTGGCTGAATCGCTATGGGAATCTTGTACTCCGACCGTTACCCTCTCTGTCAGTGAAAAGTACCTACAAAAAAAAGGTGCGTTTTTATGTGCATTCGTTTTTTCGGACTGCCCGATTTTCCGGACGTTTTCACGGTCCCTTGAGGGCCCAGGAAATTGAACGTCGACTGTATTGATAGCAAGTTGCATCACTGCACACTTTGGGAATCGCATTTCAGTGCTCCCAGAATGGTAACATTGGAAAATAACAGAAGGTGAATTCAGGTGGCGTCATTTGGTTTAGATACTGGATTCTTCATTCATGTAATTTCTTTATGCAGTTGCTATTTTATGACGGTTTTTCATTTACAGTTTGGGAGCTGTGGCGTGTTTTTTCTGATGTAACTCTCTTCCTTGTTCCAGGTTTGGAAACCCGACTAAAAGATCTCTGCACGCAATTTCTTGGTCCTGTGGGTGGCAACTCGCAGTCATGGGAACCAACTATACTGGTATGCAAACAGTGTGCTATGTCTTGTCACAGACAGTCAAGCCTTGCCAGATCTTATCTGGACACTTTCCTCATAGCCAAGCCTCTAGTAAGGCCACAAGCAATATTAATCAAACGAAATGGTATAAGTGTTCATTGTTTAGTGTTGTTTTAATATGTAGCTGATCATACATTGCCACCCTGTAGTAACATGATCAGCGTAGAGAATAAAAATTTCATTATGCACTAGTAGAACATGGGAAAACGTTCAGAACAATATTTGAATGCCAAAAGTCATTTATCTTGCCTTGTCAACCCTTGCCATGTTAGCAGACGCAAATGTCTTCTTTTGCAATGCAGCAAGTTGTCTTCTATTGTGAAGTCACATGGTGTATTCCTTTCGTTCGGAGGTGTGTGATTACTTTTGGAGCTGGACCTGTCATTTAAACTAAGAGGTTGTACCATATAAACCGGACTATAGGTCGAGTGGTAATATAGGTCGACCCCCCAAGTTCAGGTTACGAAAAAAAAAAAGGAAAACAACCCAAAACTGCCCAACCACATTTATTTGCGAATTGGGCGCACCGGACCGTCAGAGCTCCGCTCAACCACCATTGCAACTGCTCCTATTCGTCTGACGAAGCACCACTGTCTTCTGAAGACGAGAGTTTGTCGCTGGCCACCTCCCACAGTGCGTCGTCTTCCGTGCCATCCAGCGAGTTGCTGATGCAACATTTCTTGAAAGCCTTTTCCACCATGGAATTTGGCAAGGAATGCCAGGCGGAAAGCACCCAGCCACAAACAGTCGCAAGTGGAGGCTTCTGTAGGCGGCCCATCGGTGTTTTGGGGTTGTCACCGGACATCTACTCTCGATTCTCCAGCCGCACTCGGTCCTTGAACGGCTTGTTTAGCACAACATTGAGCGGCTGGAGGGTGGACGTCATACCACCTGTATCATGGTGAGGTCCGTTTTCCCGTCGCCGAGTGCGCGTTTCACAGCCTCGGATAATTGACCACGAAATGCATCCAACACCAGCATGCTGCGAAGACGCAGCAGTGCACCTGGCCGACGGTTCCACACTACTCTTATCCATTCGAGCATCATGACCTCGTCTATGTATCCCTTTTTGTTGACCCGAACGACAACACCGGGCGGAAAACTTCCTTCGGCATTGTCTTGCGTTTGAAAATGATGAAGGGCGGAAGCTTTCTACCATCTGCCGTGCATGCCAGCATGACGGTGAAGCGCGAGTGCTAGTTGCCAGTGGACAACAGCTTCACATCCTTGGTGCCGCGCTGCGTGATCGTGGTCGATGAAGGCATGTCAAACCACACGCGGGTCTCATCGGTGTTGCCAAGCTGTCCCACTCTTTAGTCGTTCTGCTCCCAAAGCTGGTTCACGAAGCGCTGAAAGTTTATAAGCTTGTCCTCGAACTTCTCCGGGAACTTTTGAGAGATGGATGTGTGCCGCCTGAGAGAAAATTCTTTGCATCGCATGAATCGACGCACCCAAAAGTTTGGTGCACGAAACTCTTCTCTCATGAGCCCAGCTTCTTGAGCGAGTTCCACAGCTTTCTTGCGAATGGTATCCACGGTCACTGGCAGCGAGTGCGCACGAACTTCCCGCACAAAGTCCGCTAGTTTATCCTTCAGCTGCGGATAAACGGCCTTTCGTCCACGAAACAACATTTTTTGAGGATTGCACATCTGCAGCTTCCCTTTCTGCACCCTCCAATAGCGCACGCTTTTTCCAATACACCAAAGCGGCGCTGAGCTGCCATATTCACATTCGCTTCTGCAAACTCAACAACATCTTGTTTAACACACAGCAGAGTACTGCCTCCTCGTACCACTACTCATATTCAGTGAACGAAAAAAAAAAAAGACCACTAAAGATGTAGCGCAATGTCAAGCGGAGTGAAAACTCGGAACAGATCGGAAACAAATCATGAACACAAAGAAAACGGGCAGAGAGAGAGAAAAAACTGCCTGCTATTAGATTTGGATGCGGATATGGCCACGTCCGGCTTCTCAAGCACATGCAAGCCACACGTTGCCAGACAGCGGTGCACTTTCCGCTAGACACCGCTATTTAAGACAAGGGGCGACTTTAGCTTATTATTTTATTGAAAATATCTCGACTTATATTCCGGTTTATGCGGTACTTCATGCAGCTTTAGTAGAAAGCAGAGAGGTTTGAACTCATTGACGAGTATGCTGACCTTTTGTGAGCAGATAAACAACCTTTAGATTTTTTTTGCTGCTGGTTTAAAAGTTGGCAACATTTGGTTGTGATATGTGAGAGTAATCGAATTCTATAGGGACAGCAAAATATGTTGTTGTTGCGAGAATGTTGTCATAGCACGAATTCGTTATTGCGAGATCGAATGGGTTGCTTTGCTTTTTCAGGGTTGGCCTGGTAGTCATTTATGTCTCATGTTCATCATTCTGAGTTCAACTAGATTAGTCGTTAAAGATGAGCAGGATTCTGTATTGCATTTTTCTTTTTCAGAATTTTATGGATTGAAATGCAATTAGTTGAGCCCCAACTTAGCTGAGACGCGTAGAAAATCCAGCTGTTTAATGGTCGAAGGCACCGGCAAGTGGGAATAGCACATAAAATGAGAATAGCAGTAATGATGAAAAAATGTTTAGCTGTATATTAGGAATTCTCATCTAAGGACTTTAGCAGCAAGTTAATACAGGGCAAACTATGCTTCTCACAGGGCTTGGACAAACGCGGGCTGCTGCAAGAGGTGCTGCCGTTTTTGGCCTCAAACTTGCGACTACAGCGGCTCTTCACAGAGTTCAAAGAACAGTTGGACATGGCTACCAATGATGGTCTGCTGCCAAATGGTTGACCGTCAATCAGCAGACCTAGGCATCATTGACTCACATCTGTCAGGCCTGTTGTATCATAAACTGAGAAACTGTAACGGCACCAGGAAAGGCTTCCATCGTGGAACTTCGACCGATGCCCTCTGCAGCCTTCCTTTGGTAGTCATGGTCTTTCGCATTGTAGTGGTACTGCCTGTTTGCCATGACTGCTGCAAAGAGAAAAGGAAGAAATGGTGGTTTGCTCATTTGGGAAGCAGGTGTTGTCATTGCCACATCCGAGAAACCTGTTTGTGTGGTGTGCCAGTGATAGCAGTTCTGCCAGTTCTCGGCTAACAGTGCGGATAGGAGTCGGATGCAGGGTTAGCATCTCGAAGCCATCACAGGTGTTCCTGGAGCAGCATGGAAGAACAGGGAGGACGCCACCTGTGTGATTATCAAATTTTGCATGGGAAGTCGTTGTGAACTTAAATATTTTTTCTTTTTAACCTGTGCCCTTCATTATATCAGTATGCCACTCAGATACGCGACACATCCAGTGATTTACGTCATCCTGTATAGAGTCTCATCATTCAGGCCACATTAGGTTTTATAATAAGCACTCTCGGGATGAAAGAATGTTGGAATTCAGCTTCACCAAGATAGCACGATTGGGCTGAAGTGTAGGACTTGTGTCGATCGTTTTAAGCTGCTGTGTCTTACCAAATGCTGTAGACACTCCAAAATGGTGGTTGATACTGCAACCCAGTCCTAATTTTAAGACACTGTTCACTGCTGCTATGAGCGTGCTGTGGTTACGTATCCGTGTATAATGGTATGGTGTGTAATTGTGCATTTCCTGTGAAGCACCCGCTATGTTGCATCACAGCATTAGTGTCGACATGTGTTGCAACAGATCTGCCTTCTCCTAATGCTCTTCCTCAGTTCTACCAGTTGAAGGGTTGTGCCACGCTTCAGTTGAAGTCTTCATGGCGCTTGTGTAGCACTCCTTAGCTGCTCCTGCAGTATTATTTTGTAAATGTGTGCGGGCTGTTAAGGGCTGTTCCTCGACAGAGCTGTCACTCGTAAGTCGCTCAGGACCTGGTTCGATGGAGTAAATTAAAAACAATTCCTCTCCTTACAAGTTGGACAGGAGCATTGATGAACTTATCTGACGGGCTACTGAGAACTGCTAATGAAGAAGGGCGACAGTCTCAAGCAAGTTCCCTTCGCAGGAGTTGTTGAGAAGTGTTACTAAAAAGACAGTGATGGCTTCGTTGGGAAATGGCACGGCCCTTTATGCACGATGGGTGAAATCACGTAGTGGCTCTCTGCCAGATGCAATGGTCACGTCACAGCGCTGCGTTTTGTTTACGCTTCGTGTCTGCAGTACTGCTGAACGACTTTGGAACACTGTGTGACTGGAGGCATTCCTTTTAATTTTGTTTGTTGTCCATCGTATTAGTGAAATAAGTAAGCAGTACGTTTTATATAGCGCCCTCGCCTGCATTCTAGCGAAGAGGTCCTCCATTACTGTACATACCACTAGAACACTTGTCGGAAGAGCCATTTGCCTGCGTGCCGAGTTTTTGCCACTTATTCGTCTTTGCCGGCATCAACCCGAGCGTTGCCTGCATCCCCTGCTGGTTTCGTGGAAGGCCCCAAAAAGTGAGATTCTGTGAAAGCAGAAGAAGCAGTTCACTGCAAGCGGCATACCTGCCAAATGAGACCCTTCCTCTGTGCCTGCTGAGATAAGTAATTCGCTCATGAGAACATGTTTTTAGCCTTTAGTATTTTCAATTGACTGCGGATATTTTTATTTTTGGTTCTCGGAACTTGCTGCTCATTTTGCTGAGTCTTGTATCTTGAGGCATTCTGTTTGTGGCAACTAAGGCAAGCAATGAACAGGAATTAACGAAAAAAAGATGCCATTTTATAATGTAAACATTGTTGATGAAATAATTTAGTTGCACTGCAGTTAGGCATTTGGGGGAATATTTTAAACCATTGAATTGGAGCTGCATTTGATGAATGAAATGTTGAGAAAGTGGGTATGAAATTGTAATACCCGTACTGAAAAACATGTTTTTCTACTCAAGTTATATTTTTTTCATAGGTTTATTTTACTGTTATAATAGTTCCATTGTGTGTTGCCTTTTGCAAGAAATCTTCATGACAGTACACACGTGCTGAGGTAGCACTCCTGTCCAGAAATCGTATTCACTAGGGTGCCTTTTGCATCACTAAGATTCGTCTATGCATAAATCGCTATATCTACACGGAACTTTAATAGTGTAAAAAAATAAAGTTCTACTGTGGCTAATATGTTCAACTGAAATATATATCCTAGTAATTATTAGTGTTGCTACATTTTAACACCTTCATGCCAGGGACAGGAGCACAATTTTTGTTTCATACTTCCTCAGTTTTGTACACCTTCTACGAGGAGCCACGCATTCATAAGCAAAGCAATGTGGCACTGCCTGTTGTTGAGACGCTTCTTGTGGAATCATAGGCAGTGTGCATATTAGTGTAGAAAATTCTAGTGTTGTCATTTGAGCTGTGAAGGCTGTTTTAATTTGCATGTGGTATTTTCAATCGTGTATGAACAACCTTGCCCAGAGGCAACACTTCCAGCCCCAATTCATCCATGTTTATATTCACCAAAAAAACTGTTTTACTACAAAGGCCCACTGCAGCATAAGAAGTCAAATATATTAGCGTCGTAGAAGGCCTGCATGCTGCAAGCTATGCTCTTCCCAATGGCATTTCGTCAGCTTTTGTGAATGAAAGTGTAGCAGGCATAGTAGAATAGTTGAGATGTAGTAGATAGTTGCTTGTAATTCTCTTGATATGCAAATGCACTAGAGAAATCATTATGCTATGCATCTGATATGCTTGCACTCTAATATACAGTGTGAATGCAGTGTGGGGCGAAACATTTGTTGGACGTGCGTAAATTTACAATGCACGTATTTAAGACAGCATATTGGTGCACGTGTGTGTTATGGGTGAAGTGTTGCTCTCCCAGCTGGAAACTGTAGTTCAGGATGCCCGAGTGTAGGGCCAAATACACAAGGTCCAACTGATGCTTCTGCCATATTGGTAGTTTATGTAGTAGAATGGTTAAAAAAAGAGCTAGCACTTCAGCACTGTACATAAATGTTAAAGAACTTCTTTTCCAGTGAACTGTTTGAATTGTGCTTAATTGTATTTCAGGCATCCTAATCTTGTTGCAAGAATTGGTAGTTATTCGTGCTTCCACAATCTACTACTAATATATCTGCTGTGACGCTGATACTACTGTCATTGCTTGTATGTTTTAAGTGTTAGAATTCATTGCAACAAGAAAGAGATGATTAGCACTTAGCCTTTTAATATAATGACTAGTATGAAACCGGCTGAAATAAATAGAATGTCAGTAGCATGTATTGAGCCACCTACCCAGTTGTTAAATGATGCAATAGATTTTTTTGTTGCATATAGTACTGAGCATGACAAGGTGTATGCAATTTTTTCCAAGCTAGGACAGAGCCTGGTATAGCTTTGCCTTTTGGTAAATGCTCAATAGTGGTTACGGTGTGAACGTTGCACTGAGCACGCGAAGAATGGTCAGTGTGTACAGGTGTGTAAAGGAACTTAGCTCAAAGGCTGCCTGTGTCATTTTTGTACATAAAACGAAGACCTTTGTATATCGTACTGCATTTTTTTCTTGTATTTTCGCTCTTGCACACCATCTGTATTTATAGCGATCATATCACTGTCGTGATTGTTGTCTCCTTTCTGTTTTTTGGCAGAGATTCTCGTTTTGTTGTTTGATATTTTATGTGCATGTTTATTTTTCTTACACACTATGTATATTTCGCATTTCGGGTAATGTAGTATTTTACCTTTGTTGCCTTGCCTTCCACCCTCTTTTCCATCTTCAACCATCAATGTTCCAGCTGTAAAAAAATAATAAATTTGTACGAAGCATCCAGTCATGTTGCTGCTGTCATCCTGTGTAAATTTGAAGGTTTAGCTAGACTCAATTAATCTGACCGATGGTAATGAGAAAACAACACCTGTGCGCGACATGGTCAACAGCAGGGGGTCTCGATGGCACCTCACCTAGTGGGCTGTAGTTGTCAAGGGGTTGCTGTGTACATAATTTCAGCTAAAGTTGTCATTTGAGGTGATGCTTCACCAATATTAATATATGGGTTATTTTTGGAAGGGATTTGGCATTAGGATTCTAACTACATGGCGGCGCCGATCTCCAGAATGACTAAAACCTGTACATTGATTGTAAGATATAATTTGTTGCCCGGGCATGTTTCAACACATGGTGAAAGCATGGGGTGTCTCACGAAAAAGAACACTTGAGAACATGCTTGTCTGGGTAGCTCACGAAAATACCGTACCTAAAAATAAAGAATATGAATTGAAATATGGGAAGACAGTCATTTGTAGGGTCTGTCACGTGTACTCGTGCAAGACCGTTGGAGACCATTAGAGGGGCCTTCGCTTTCTAGTAAACATATGATTGGTTCATTGATCATCATGTCGGAGATTTTTTTTAGCAAAAACTTCCCTGACACGCAAGGACGCTGCCATAGATATCGCTACACTACTCTTAGAACGTTATTAACTCTGGAGATGCTTGAAGGGTTAGTGAGGTCGTGTAAAGTAGAAATGTAAGCACATGTCAACATAAAGCGCAGACGACAATGCACTACGATTCACATGCCCAATATCGGCCGCTCATCGTCATGAAGTCGTTCACGGCGTAATTTTTGTCAACACGGCCTCATCAAGTGTGAGACCCAAAGGATGGCTTTATGCTCTTTCATAGTAGAGTACCAAGTACTCTAAATCGTTAACCACTTGTTCTAAACGCAATATCGGTCGCGATATTGAATGCTTGTTGAATCTTTCATTAAAGTATTCCAAATGAACGTCAAATCCTGTTCGCACGTGTCTAATATGTTTGAAAACGTCCTTGTTCGGTCTACACTCTCAGTTCTAAAAGCATTTCATGGCGCTACATTTAGCCGTTCTGTAAGTAATTACCCGAGCAAGAATGAAACGACAATGGCAGCATATTCTATCCATGATATTCTAGTACTTCTAAGGACCACGGAAGAAGGAATGAGAGGACTCTGCATGTCCAGCCGGGAAAAAGTGTGGAGAAAATGATGCCATGGCGGCCATATCTACAAGGCACATGTTGCTATAGTTACGGGGTTACGCAATGGGTTTCGTTGCTGTGGTGGTGCCAAAGTGGTAAGTGTTCTCTGGTGGCGCGATCGTCGGACTCGTACGGACCCGGGGCGACGAATATTCGTATTTCGTGCCACGTTGTTGCTACGAAGTCTTATACCATTGGTTATTGTCTCCTAGTAACGTTTACATAACACATGTTAGCCCCGGGGCCTAAACAGTGCGTATAACTAGCGCGTATATTCGTGTGCTACGCACCGCACCGTGCTCCCGACTGGGCTGCAGAAATTATGTGCCTTTTTCCTTTTCTTATCACTACCACCACCACCATGTGGTGGGTGGAGTATTTATAGTCTTTGAAATGCTGAGCGAAAATGTTTTCGGGCACAACGACAAAACGAAACCACGACGAACGCCTTGCAGGTCAGTGACGGTTTTGCAGTGTCCCTGCTTGTGACAGCAAACAAAACATTTGTACTCAGGACTTCATGTGAACATATGTCTATGGTTTCGTGTTCGATGTGTGTAGTAACAACTTGCATATGCGTATTAAAACACCTTTTCTGTTTCGCTTGCTATTCTCGCCCTTTCGGCATTAACAACCGCGTTCGAGTGTCACTTGCATCGTGCAGAAAGTCACCGCGGCTGCACAGTGCTGGCGCCGGTGAGCTTTTACGTGGAACACGGGCACGGGGATCCGCGTGAGAGATGGAATGCAACCATAGAAGACGGCGCACAGCCGATCGTGTTGTCTGTTCAGTGTGTGAATATAACTGTCCCTAAAACATTGAAATGGCACCGCACTCGCCGTCGTCAGTGCATCTAGCACGCGCGTTAACTTGTGCTTGCTTCCTTCTAGGCCAGCTCTTACTTGCCGTTTAATGCCCGGACGAAGCGATTTCGCCAGAGGTATCGCGCTGGCCTAGTGCCCGGACGAAGCGATTTCGCCAGAGGTATCGCGCTGGCCTAGCGCGATGAGCCCCGTTTCGTTGCTTTTGGATCGTCACGACACGAGCTCCGAGCAGCCAACGTGCTTTTCTAGACGGAGAGAGGGTCGCGTCTTCTGCTTCCATTCGGATATAAACAAGATGGGAGGAATCGCCCAGAATATGACCGCCGACTGGCCTCACTACAGCTTCACGACGAGTAATGTCAGGGCATCTCCCCTGTTGCTTTCTTTTTCAATACTGTTGTAAAACCTTCTAGAATAGTGCACGTTCTCTATACCAGATACCATAATGACCGGGTGATGGCTGTGTCCATGTCGGCGCCCTGTCGGCCCTGTTTTTCCTATTGATACTAACTCTGGTTTGAGCATGCCTTATGCCGACCAATATTTCGAATCTCCTTTGGAAACGTGTGTGTGTACGAGGAAGAGAAACTTAGTGGGGGAGGAGCAAAGAAGTGATAAATGGAAACATTTACACTTGGAATATTCTTCACGGAGTTTATCGCTCATGTAAAATTTAATATTGACAGAAAGGAGCTTACTCCACAGCAACACCTCAACAAGACTCTCACAAAAAAAATTATGGCAGCGGTGGGATTCGAACCCACGCCTCCGAAGAGACTGGTGCCTTAAACCAGCGCCTTAGACCGCTCGGCCACGCTACCGATGGCGCAGGCGAGCACAATCGCCATTGTTCGCCACGCCCTCAAAGAACTGTACTGGTAATCTAAGAGACATGTACCGGGACGGTGAACAAAGGTAAACAAAAGAAAATAAAAACTTCAGGTAAGTTGCAAATAGAATAGGACTTAGAACACATTCTTGTTTCACGCTCGAGCGCGCAGAGACTGAAAAACTGACTTCTTTGTTAGTCACTGATTCACACGCTTCAGAAGTGGAAACGAAGTTTTATGCTCAACTTTATCGAATAGTTTATGCTAGTCTGGCTAAAATAGTGACCCCACTCTAGGATGTTTTGCCTGTGCTTATGCACGTGAACATTGTTTTAAATTTAATATCAATTAACAGGCGATCTAGACCTTCGGCAAATAAAACAGATGTACGTACATATATGCATGTTATGACTAGAATTGTTGTTTTTGAACGCTACATATTATATTGTGTAATCAAAACATATATATAAGAGCACATTTTTTTCTTTTCTTGCTCGCCATGTAATTGAATGCAAATGAATGCCAAATGGGCCACGAAAATTCCGTGGTTATCCACCGGTATGCCAATTTCGGACATACGTACGTCCGATAAAGATCCCTAGAAATCCGCCAGCTGCACCCTGGACGTCTGTAGAATACTTATGCGCAAAAAAAAATGGCAATCTGTCAAACGTTCGATGGAGGTCCAAAATTGAACATTCGGACAAAGGACGGGCTTGCACTTATAGTACATGCAGTACATGCAGTGGACGTCCATGGGAATATCATTGAAATTAAGGGACGTACGTTTATTGGACTTGCATACCCTTATGCCGCACAATAGAACGTTCGCCATCGCCATACGCGATTGGTCGAGGGTCCCGCGTACGCACTACGACAAGGACGACAAGGGCGTCGACCTATTGCAGCAGTGTACCATTTGGTGCACTGAGGCAAAGTACTCCGGCGTTGAAGGTTAGCTTCCGTGCTACAGCCCAAAGCATTTCGCCCCGTTACCTCTGCTATACATGTCTTCCTCTCTCTCTCTCTCACACACACACACGCGCGCGCGCGCGCACAGACACTTTTTACCACGCTTATCTCGAACGTTCTGTACATTTTCTTTGTACAGCACACTGCGATATCATGTGCGTATGCCCGGAGCTTGACTTCCGAGATAAAACTGCGTATTTTATCGTTCTCCGTTATTGATTGATTTGTGGGGTTTAACGTCCCAAAACCACAATATGATTATGAGAGACGCCGCAGTGGAGGGCTCCGGAAATTTTGACCACCTGGGGTTCTTTAACGTGCACCCAAATCTGGGTACACGGGCCTACAACATTTCCGCCTCCATCGGAAATACAGCCGCCACAGCCGGGATTTGATCCCGCGACCTGCGGGTCAGCAGCCGAGTACCTTAGCCACTAGACCACCGTGGCAGGGCCATTCTCCGTTATTGCCGTCCCAAAACCACAATATGATTATGAGAGACGTTGTAGTGGAGGGCTCCGGAAATTCAGACCACCTCGGGTTATTTAATGTATGCCCAAATCAAACGCATAAGTTCTACGTAAATATCTATCTAATAAAAAAGGACCGAGTGGGCAGACTTGACGCACAGAACGCATCATGGGAATAGGGGCCCCCAAATTTTCATCAACAATTGAACGTGTTGTGCAGTTCTGATATGCCAAGGTCACTGCCTCTCTGATGACGGAAAAACATTAACATTATGTTAGATGACAAACAAAGTATTAGGCGCGACATAATCTAGTGCTTTCTCCACGTCTACCTGGTGGACGACTGCACTAGAGCGGCAGCATAACATTTGAGTACGCACCTTATCTTGTGTACGTTCGAAAAAAATAGCCCTCCCTTTTATCCCACGGGTCTGGTGGAACTTCTCGATATTTTTTTTTTGATTACGCTCTGAGATGGGATGAAGAAGAAGCCGACCAGTGCGGGCGTTAGAACATCGGCTTCCGCTATCTTCAATGATTGTGTGCGGTTTGCCGCCTACAATCACCGTGATTTGCACACCAACGTACGCACCAAGTTACGAGAATTCCGTGGACACCGTATTTATTTCGGTGGGTGGACTCTTTCTCTACATTTGGCCTTCTGAAGTGCTTACGCCGCCGCTGCCTCGCTACCCCTAACGGGCTAAGCCTTGCTCCGGTGAGCCAAGGTGGGTAGGCTTGGGCCTATCCCGCAAGTTTACCCCGTTCATCATGGAAATCGTCGAAGGCGAAGCAATATCGCCTGAAGAAGCGAATGGCCCAGGCTGGATTACGGCGTACAACCGTAAGCCAAGCAAGAGCAAAGCTAACCAATCCCAAGACGCAAGACCAACAATTACGCGAGGGAGACGTAGGGACGGCGGCCGCACCGCCGGACCGAGAAGCGCGTACCAACGCCTCGTCGCTACCTCAAGACTCCCTCAACTACCGAGGGACACATATCGCATAATCGTAAGGCCCCGAGATGGCCTCAACGTGGCTAAAATCACGCCGGTGCAGTTTGAGCAAGCCCTGGCGATGGCCGCCGCCCTGGCTCCTCAAGACCTCATGGAAGACTCTATATGCCCAAATGTCACCCAGAACATTTTTGTAGTGTGTACCCCTATCGAACGAAACGCACGAGCTTATACCATGGTACAGCAACTACGGCTGCGAGACACTCTGTACCGAGTTGCTGTATATCCGGCTCCACCCGATAACACGTGCAAAGGCGTCATCCGAGGCATTGACATTGACCTCACCGATACCCAGCTCCGAGAACTGATCGTCACAAAGCGCAACCCGAGTGCCCTGGAGGTGAAACGCATCAAGAACACCACAGCCGTCACCATCCTGTTCCAAGGAATGCAAGTTCCCAATTATGTATACTGCGGGGCGAGCATAGTTCGATGCACGCTTTTCCGCAGACACACGGAAGTTTGTTACAACTGCGGCAGCCTCGGCCACCGTGCAGACGTTTGCCCTAATCCTAACACAACGTGGTGCCGAAAGTGCGGACTCAAAACCCCACCCGAGAACCACCAATGTAAGCCCCACTGCACCCTCTGCGGTGGACCACACCCCACTGCCGATAAGGACTGCAAACGTAAATTTCAAGTTCCGTACATCGTACGCCAACGACGACGCCGACGCCGTCGACGCGGTCGTAGCCGCTCCCGAGGATCGAGTGGAGCCAGCTCCCGCGATTCCAGCGCCACCTCGAGCACCTATGCGACATCCAGGCGAAGCCGCTCCCTCACACCGACAGCGAGACGTCGCAGTGCCCAGCGCAGCCACTCCCGCTCCAGGCGACACTCCCCATCTCGCCAGGCTGAGCTGACATGGGCGGACCGACTCCAAGGGAAGAAACCACCGCTACGGAGCACGCCGCCAGTCACAAAGGTAACGCGGCCCTCATTGCCAGAGCATGAAAGCGAGGTAGTTACAACTCTACGAGCAGAACTAGCAGGTCTTCGGGCAACCATACAACAGCTCACCACACAACTAAATGAGGCGAGGCAACAAATACAAACTCTCACAGCTCCTAAAGATCCCCCCTCATCCACTGTAGATGTTAGCAAACCTAAACGCAGAGCCCCACCACTCTGCGAAGCGGACACGAATGACAGCGACTCACCAGAAGACACTCTAAACGAAATCTTACGTCTCACGCGAGAAAACCACGATAACATCGACACGCTGTCACGCCGGGTGGAAGCTCTAGAGCAAAAAGCCACCATAAAAGCTAAAACCAAAGCCAGAACAGTAGTTTCTGTGGATCCTACGGCAAACCTGCCTGGGCCACCAAATTCAATGTAATCATCATGGCTTCCACAACCCAAAACACGTTAGAAATTTGGCAGTGGAATTGCGCTAGCTTCGCGAACCGTAAAACCCCACTGCTGCAGTACATTAAAGCGCAACCCAAGAAGCCTCACGTAATATTACTACAGGAGACCCTTTGTGATACTCTCACACTATCGGGTTACCACCCCATCTCACAACGAGGGGATACCAAGAGAGGTATAGCCACGCTGATTAGCAAGAAATTTGCTCACATAGTACATGAGGTATTACCCACCCGCAGCCGCCTGGAAGCGATACTCGTCGAACTCGTACCAAACCGTTTTTTAAAACAAAGCGTTTTTATCCTTAACGTTTACAGCTCCCCGTCAGACTACAGACAGTCCTTCCATGCGCTCTTAACTAAAGCCACAATGCTTGCGCGAAACTCTCCGCTTGTTATAGCAGGCGACTTCAATGCCCCCCACCCGTCATGGGGTTACCCCCAGGCAACGGCTAAAGGCACTAACCTCACGCGAGCAATTGACGACTTGTCCCTCAGACTCATCACAGATCACCGATTCCCTACGAGACTTGGAACATCGGTACAACGCGACACTACGCCGGACTTGGTATTTACCCGTAACGTCACAGGCCACACCTGGACCAATACGCAGGAAAACCTGGGCAGCGATCACTTCATCATACGAACCGAACTACCCAACGCATCAGCCCCACCCCGTACATTCACGCTAACGGACTGGGATGCCTTCCGCACCCTCCGCAAAAACAACACAAAGGAATACAACACATTCACCGAACTACTCACCTCACTTCAGGAAGACATAGCCAAAACAACGAAAACAATACAAACAGAACTCGAGGTCCCGAGAATGGACCCACACCTCGCACATTTGCTCGAGGCAAAAGCGTCAATACTCGCGCGCTGGAAAACACAACGACTAAACAGACGCTTACGAAAACGTCTATCAATACTGAACCAAGACATCGCCAAATATTGCACGGAGCTCACACGACTCCAATGGCATGAACTCTGCTCGGCGGTCGACGGCCGCATGCGAACTGGGGGTAAATGGAACCTCCTAAAATACATGCTGGACGACTGCGAAACAAAAAACAACCAGAGCCATGCCATAGACCGGCTCCTACACTCGCACAAAAAGATGGGAGGAACAAACTCATCCTTTCTTGAAGAAATCTCCAAACGTCACCTCCCCTTAAACACAGCACAACCCACCGACTACCCAGAAATAGAATGCGAAACGATACCCGAACTCGACGAACCCTTCACGGAGTCAGAAATTCGGGAGGCATTACACAACCTCAACAGCAGATCAGCCCCCGGTCCTGACAAGGTAACCAACCGCCTGTTGCGAAATTTAGACGACCAAGCCATCACACTACTCACAAAAGACATTAATTACATGTGGGAAACTGGCCAGGTACCTGAACAATGGCGCACGGCCACGGTAATCCTTCTCTCAAAGCCAGGTAAACCACTCAACTTCGACAATCTACGCCCGATTTCCCTAACCTCATGCATAGGAAAAGCAGCTGAACATGTCATCCTAAATCGTGTATCGCGCTACATAGAGGATCACGAACTCTTTCCGTTCAACATGGTCGGGTTCCGTCCGCACCTTTCAACACAAGACGTCATGCTATTACTAAAGAAACAGATCTTCGACTCAAAAACGAGAGATGTTCGTGGCATTCTCGCCCTAGACCTCACTAAAGCATTCGACAGCGTCTCACACCGCTTTATACTGGAATCCATTGCCAGCCTTGGTCTCGGTAAAAGATTCCAGGCGTACATTCGTTCTTTTCTGCAAAATCGAAAAGCTCAGCTGCATTTATCGCAACTTACATCCGATACTTACACATTAGGTTCCAACGGGACACCACAAGGGGCAGTCATTTCTCCACTCCTTTTTAACATAGTAATGAAGGGACTATCTGACAAACTCCGCGACATTCCAAACATAAACCATGCTATATACGCAGATGACATCACCATCTGGTGCCCGGGAGGCTCATTGGCGGAGTTGGAGCAAGCCCTTCAAACTGCTCTCGATACCACAGAAGCCTACTTAAAAAACACTGGACTTCGTTTGTCGCCCACAAAATCTGAGTTGCTACTGTACCGGCAATCTCGCCAAGGCGTTCGTAACTTAACACCCTTATGTGATCTACCCATAGCGCTACACGCCAAAGATGAGCAGCGAATACCCCGCGTGGACTCCATACGCATTCTCGGCCTCCTCGTCGAGGCCACTGGCTGTCATGCAAGAACAATTAAACATATCACAGCTAAAACCGAGAACATGCTCCGACTCATTCAGCGAGTCTCGGGTCGTAGACGAGGCCTTGGAGAGGCCAACCTTCTGCGCATATACCACGCGTTCCTAATGAGTCACATCAATTACGTCGCCTCTGCCCACAACTGGACGAAGGTAGAAAAGACGAAACTAAACACACTCATGCGCAAAAGCATTAAACAAGTCCTTGGTTTGCCACAAAACACGAGCACTTCCCGTCTCGACCAACTAGGCATGCACAACGGCATCGATGAAGTGATCGAGGCCCAGACCACGGCCCAAGTGATCCGCCTCTCCTCCTCCAAGGCAGGCCGCCGACTTCTAAGCGAGGCCGGCATGTCCCCACACCCCTGCCTTGAACGCGCAGTAACCCTCCCCAGAGTTGTCCGCGCTACTTACATGGTAACCCCATTTCCGCGAAATGTCCACCCACAACACAACGAAGGCAGACGGCTGGCCCGCGCTCGCGCGATCCTCAACCGTACCGCCGCGAATCGCAACTCTACCGCATTCGTCGACGCGGCGCAATACGGTAACTCCTCCTCTTTCGCACTCGCGGTAGTAGATGGCGACGGAGCCCTACGCTCAGCCGCCTCGGTAAGGCTATCAACAAGCGCCATAGCCGAACAAGTTGCTATAGCTTTAGCGATGACCGACCCCTCACTCACTAATGTCTTCACAGACTCTCGCGCCGCCATTCGGGCTTACGAAACCGGCAACATCGCTCCAGAAGCAGCCCGCATTTTACAAACACGGAAATATACGGGCTCGCACTACCTCTCTTGGTTCCTGCACATGGGCAAAGACGTTCACCCACAACAACCCAACCTCAACGAAATGGCTCATGATCGAGCACGAGAACTGACCCGCCGTGACGATCAATCAGCCACCGAAGAGCTGGGCCCAGACGTGCAGTTTAATGACCCACTACTCACCTTCCATGAAATTACCTCCCACTACCGACACAACAGAAGCCGATACCCTTTACCCCATTCAAAACTCGAACGCGCGCAAGAAGTAGCCTTTAGAATGTTACAAACGAGATCGTACCCATCACGGGGCCGACTCAGCCATTACAACTCAGACATAAATTCACAGTGCCCAGATTGCACAGAAGTGTACTGTTCACTCGCGCACATGCTCTGGCAATGTCCCGCGTTACCTCAGGGACCTCTCACCAGTGAGTCCGACTGGGAGGAGGCACTCAGGAGCCCCAATCTCCGAAACCAACTTAAGGCAGTCCAGAGGGCCCAAGAACTGGCGGAACGCCACCACGTTCCCGCCCCGACTCGGGCGTCGCCTACGGTAGCGGCTGCTAGGATGTCCCACGTGGGCACCCTGGTGGCTTAAACTCCTCAGGACCATATATTAAAGTTCTTGACTGACTGACTGATTACGCTCTGAAGCCTCGCTCGAGGACTATGATAAAAATGTTTTCGTGAACACTTGTGAGTGATATTGGCGTGCAAGTTATCGCTACAGTCAGAGACAAGGCGTTCGTGAGGCAGTTCCGATAGTGATTTTAAAACAGCAGTACGGAAACGAAAAAAAAAAACAGCGCCTTAGACCGCTCGGTTACGCTACCGACGAAGTTACAGCGTTGATGATGCAGTGTTGTTAGTGATATTAAAACAGCAAAGAAACCAAAAAGTTCTGACAACGGTGCGATTCGAACCCACGCTCCCGAAGAGATGTCCGGTATCTGTGGTAACACTTGTGGGCATCGTAAACAGATATGCGACCCAGAAATTCGGTATGATTCTGATTCTTGCCACTGGTTCTCTAAAAATGAAAGCAATAACCCAATGAGCGGGTATGTAACACAGAAGTCTGCACGGACTATCATCATATTCATCATCATCATACACGTGTATGCGTCAAATATATTGCTCAGTCCCGCCTCACAAAACGTCCAAGTTAACGAAAGGAGACAACTGCTATAGCCGAACAAATGGAGCACGCGTTAGCGTAGTCACACAACTGTCACGTGATATTTTGTGGTTATAAGAGGCGGTGGCTGTATTATCACTTCAAAAGGTGTTTAATGAAAAACAGTGATGATTTCCGATGGAGGCGGAAATGAAGGAGGCCCGTGTGCTCAGATTTGGGTGCACGTTAAAGAACCCCAGGTGGTCTAAATTTCCGGAGCCCTCCACTACGGCGTCTCTCATAATTATATGGGGCTTTTGGGACGTTAAACCCCACATATCAATCAATCAATCAAAAACAGTGATGAATTATATCTGAATGACTTGCAAAACAGAGAGCCCGACGAAGGCAAAGTCACTAACTTTGCTGTTTGAATGGCGATGACGAAGCGGAGCTCGTGGAAATTTTTCGAAGTATTTTTTTTTAGAAATTGCGAGACCTGCCCGTGATTCAAGGTATTGGATTTAGAGAGCGCAATTGAAACAGATCACGTCAGGTGCGCAGAAAACACGGCCAATGACGCGGCCTCACTTCTACGTTAGGTCCGAACTATCAGTGTTAAGGAAATGACGAAGTTTGAATGAAAGTGCATCGCAGTGCGCCTTTTCGTGAAAAGAGGTATGATATCGCTTACGCCAGCAGCCCCTTACCTGTTAGTGCGGTGTTTTGGCCTTATCTATTTGTTTCGAACTACGAACACGCCCCGGTGACTCATCAGTAGTTTCAATTTCAAGGAACATGCACGCTCGTAGTGGTTGCCAGGTGTCCTAAGATCCGGTTGAAAGAGGGAGGTTGATATGAGTATTCGCATTTATTGACTTTCACAAGTTTTTACATATAAAAAAAGTTCAATACCCACGTAAGGAACTTTCCTTTTTTATGTCTTTTCTTATTCCACGTTTAGTGATTTTTAAATCAATCGAAGCGCGGTAAGCGATTGACTTGCGTTCGTAGCGCTTGCCTCCACTCCTTCGCGCCCCTCGCTCAGCGATATCAGAAGTTGGATCGCGCTCAGCTATCTCGCTCGGTTGGCGTGCCAATGTAAGATAAATACCAAGTTGTGGCGGACAGAGAACGGAAGCCGCAGTAAGCTACTCCGAACAAGTCAACCATGCACATCGAGGATAACTTAATCGGTCAACAGAAGTTTTCCATGGCCCTGCGGTGTGCTAACCCGGGAATATTTCTGGTTCCGCGAAGGTTTTTCAGCGTTTCCTATAGGCAAAGGGTAAGCAGAAGAATTTCGACCCATTATTTGAGCACGTATTGATTTTGCATGAGTATGATATGGGTATATCCAGTTCTCTGCAAGCCTGACTGGACTGACAGAAGCGCAATGTCGCTTGACTAATTGGTGAAGACGTCAGCCAAGCTCCTGTCGGAACGATTGCGTTTATTGAAAGGCTTGAATTCGTGTTGGCTTGGCTACACAGTTTGTTTCTTTTTATTTCGGCGTGCAGTTTAAATGATGTCAAGTAATTAAGGCTGCTTCCTGCTGATAAAATTCTTGTAGCCGCGTTGTGAAAATTAGTGAGTCTTTACTTCTAATAGTGTCACTCAAGTACGCTTGATGAACGAATTGCTCCTAAAAATTATTACAGAGAATGTTGATGGATGCAACGTTTTGAAAAGTGAACTTTTCTTCGTCAAGGCAACGCTGTTGCCCTGATGAAAACAAGTCATCTTGCAGAGACAGTGCTTCCAGCGATGTTCTTTCTCGAAAAAGTTCTGATCGCTTCAAGCTTCTCCGTGCCTCTGAACTTCAGTCTCGTTTGGTACTCAAGTTCTGTAAGAAAACTGTGCGCGCTGTCATAACAAACGTGATTAAATCAAATTCGACGTGACCTACTCGCAATTGTTGATAATTTTTCGCATAGGTTGGGATATTCTGGGTTCAGCGTTTGCTCATTCTGTCCGTATGGCAGTTGTATAAGTTACAGCTGCTTTTATAGAGTCACATTTTCAGGCTACGTGTATACCTGTTTTTTTATATAGAAAACGTGCAATAAAAAAATTCATTTCATTTGTACCGATCGACTTTCGTCTTACTAAGTAATCCATTAGCTTAACTTTTGTCTCTTCAGAAAACACGAACTAAAAAACAGATTAACAAACTTTTACGAATGGCCGCATCGCCCAAGCAACCAGCGGACCTGGTAGTGGTTAGAAGAATAAAAAAAAACACTTGTTTTTCCGCCCGGAAAGTGGACCTGAAAGAACGCATGAGCGTATTCCGCTTGCATGCGAAGTGGGAAAGGGGCTTTTATGCAACCCTTCCCCTCTCAATTTTTCGTTTTTGTCCTTTATTTCGCGATGTCACCAGTGATGCCATGAAATAAATTTTTTGTTCGCAATTTATTTTTAGTAGGGCCCGGCAACCGCCAATGGTAAAAGCGGCGCTGACGCTGCCGAGATGGAATCGGAGTTTCCGCACCCTGCCGCAATATCGACCTTCCCTTAATCTCTGAAGTTTAAAATTGATGGTCTCCGCTCCGGCGTTTGTTCTCGCAGACACGAGAAATAGCTTTTCGCTCCTGTTTATCGTTTTAAGAAGGAACAGAACGTAACACGCATAGCAAGAATAAGTTGTATACTTGTATATTTCAGAATGCTTGCATATTTTCTCGGTTCTATTTTGAGTAGACACGCTTCGATTCAAATTTAGTTACATGCTTGTCACATGTGGTTCTGGTCTTGCGTAACAAGGGCCGCGTTTTCGGCGTGCCGGGTGTGATTAGAGTCGATTTCGCCCTCAAAATTCGATAATCAATGTTTCGATGTACCCAAAACTGCGTCGGTTTGTAAAAAAGAGGCACGTCATAAAGTATAGCCCGCGCCGCAACTTTCTAATGTAAAGAGCGGCACACGGGTGAATAATTAGAAAGTTAATTGACGAGTTTGAATTGATATCGACAGTGTCATTTTAGTTGTGGCAGAATCTTTGCGCCTCGACAGACTGGCACGCGTACGCTCGCGTCTACGCGTCAAATGCGCCTCTAGGCGTCGGAGGGGCATACGCGAGGAGGCGCGAGGGATCAAGCCGGGCTTGATATTTTTGCACGCGTACGCTACGTCACCACGCGTACAGCGGCGCCAACCAACCAGGGGCCGCGTGCCAACCAACCAGAGGCCGCGATGCCTCGGAACGATATGGCATGTTATGGCGTGGCATGTAGTTATGTTGGTACATGACACGCATGTCATGATTTTCATGTTAGGGTCTGCCACTTGTGTTCGCCAAGCAATCATGCCATACCATACCAGTTTTGCAACATGCCATGTGAACAAAACCACAGCAAGAGCTGCAGGACCATGAAATTTAAATCGTGACATTCGCGACATACATATCACGATTTACATGTTATGACTAGTCAAATACGATCTTCATACAGTCATGTTATGTCATACCAAGTTTGGCATCAATACCATTATCGAAACGGCCAGGAGAGCTAAATGTCATAGGCGGCTAGATAGATAGATAGATAGATAGATAGATAGATAGATAGATAGATAGATAGATAGATACGCTCAAAGTCACCGAAGTTCGCTAGTAAATGGTTCGCATTTAGAATAATACGTGACATATGTAATTCTTCCTGTCACTAAGAGAAGGATTTGGTGCCATTCTGGGGGTGAAGCTCCCTATGCCGTGGGTCGTGCGTCCAGGATGTACGTAGTCGTCGTAGTAGTAGGTAGCCACCTCCACGGCTGGATTAGAGGAGCGGCACGCGTGCACACTTTTCAGTCCTTCATAAATAATAGTTTAATCGTTATTTATGACTTAGATATCGACTTAAGATTTTAGCACATTAATTTCAAATAAAAAGATAGTTGATTACGGTGAAATACCTTAAAGAGACGAGTATAGGTGACTTAATTTCTAATAAAATGTGTCTCGAATTTAAAGCCTACTAAAAAAATAACCAGTATCAGAAGGACGGAGTTTGAGCACTACATATCAGGCTAAAATGGGTTGCCGCGTCAAACTCATTGGGCGTAAACAATATCTTTGCTTCGGCCGCTTGGGACGGCTTTAGCCTCTCCCGTAGTAGAGTACCAAGTACTCTAAATCGTTACCCACTTCTTGTACTCCCCCCCCCCTCACCTCTAATGTCGAAGTTCGGCAGTACCTAGAAAGCCTACATACGCCGCGCCTTCGACGAAGGCGCGGCGCGGCGTATGTAGGCTCCCTAGCAGTACCTGGGACGGCTTTCAGCTCTCCCATAATACAATACCAAGTACTGTAAGTCGTTAACCACTTCTCCTAAACACACGTTTCAGCTTGCCAATGTTGTGGGTGAGGCCCACGGGACGGCTTTTTGCTCTCCCATAGTAGAGTGTTCTGTGCCACCGCTTCGAAGGCACAGCCGAGTTCTGGATGCAAGCACGGAAACTACTCCAAACGTTCCTGAATGACCGCTTCGTAATCTAGAACGACAACGACACGACGAACGACTGCGAGTGCTACCAGTGTGACGCGGTTTCGTGCCGAGTTCGAGCGACGCCGACAAATACAGCGAATGCCGGCCGGCTATGTTAGCGCCGGTCCCGAGTGCGATCGTCGGCCGAGCGAAAGGAGCATGTCGGTGTTCTTGTGTTTTGATCTGTGACTTTCTGTGCTAAAAACGATTGTAAACAGACTTCGGAGGTTCGAAGGTTTGAGCGTGAGCCCTCGCCTACCGCGGAGGCAATTCAGAGCGGTGTCATCTGCATCCAGCGCAGGCCTCTACCGTCTAGTTCGTATGAACCAGCACATGCGAGGCTGACAAAGCTCTACGGTAGTTTACGTCGCAACATAGACACCATATACGACGCCCGAAACATCGCGTAGTTCATACGGAGGAGTTTTTATCTGCACTGTGTTTGTTTTCAACATCGATATTCATCATCGCTGAAAGCGAACCTCGCACTAGCCAACACATTTCGGTGATGTGAAAACATACGTACTTATAGAAGTGTATTCGCGAATTGTACGACGCTGAAACATTCGTTGGCTTCGGTGCAAATCGTTTTCGTGTGTTACCAAGCTAATAACAAGCGTGCACTGGTTGGTTGCAGTGCGAGGCGACTTCGTGTCGGGTACCACCAACGCTGAAACATTCAGCCGTCAGCGGTCTCATTTCCATTCGCGTACAAGACAGAAACTCGAGCGTGCGTTGCTGTGGCGATCGAAAGAGAAAGTCCATGATTAAGTGCTGCTGGTATTGCCTGCTATTTCACTTCTCACTTCTTCTGCTTCTCTGCCACGCTCAGTAGCACATACGTTGTTTGGAGGCATTCTAACACACACACATTCTTAATTTATAGTTCATTCTGATACTCATAGCTATAGACATACAATGGCGCTTCTCCGTCGTTTTACAGTTTACTATAATATACACGCGTTTTGTTCACAGCTGCACAGATAACTGAAAACCTTGTGAGAAGCACCTGATTTGAAATCAGCTGCACGATGACACGATAGTTTGAAGAGAAGATCACCACATGTATGCACAGAATGAATGAAGGTGCACTAGCATGGTACTGCATTTTGTATTGAAGAAATGCAAAAAGTACCTCATGTGACTTATGAGACCTTTCAGAACTGTGCATGTATTTATCTGTTCCTCCATACTGTAATGAGCTGAAGATATTCGATGGTTTCGAACATTGAATATTTGTATGTGTTTCCAAGGAGTGCGTCATTTCTGTTCAGGTTTTACTATATATATTAACTTGGATTATATATATATGCATGCACTTAAGCATATCCAGTTTAGCTCTGTTGGAAAACTTGCCAAAACTTCTGTACGGTGCTCTGGTGCAATCCTATGATCGGTAACTGTCCCATCAAAAATTTTGGGCATGCTTTATTGCATTATAGGGTATTTTGACAATTGATATGTAAAAGCCACAGTGCTTGGCTGTAATATCAAAACCAATGTCTGTCTCATCAAGAAGTGTCAGATGCATTTTGTAGATGTTAAAGGATATTTAAACTACCAGCAAAGTGCTGAAGCCTTCAACACAGCACTGATCTGCAATCACCATCCAGCTTAGAAGTCATTTGTAGTGTTCTATTACACGTTCAAATAACGTTATCAAACACTGAATTGATCTACTTGGTTTGATTCCTAATACCAGTGTGTCTGACTTTTTGGAGGCACTTGTATTATAATAATGTTCTATTTCTCTGATTTCTTACCGGGGTGCACTCAAGGGTAGTGATATTTGTTTACCTTGGCACAGTTATTGTGATATTACTGTTTAAATCCTTTCATTTTGTATATATGTACACCACTTTTGATACTTTGACTAAAGACAACGTCCACAAGTCTTGCATTAAGGTTTCAGTTGTAATATTATGACAGATATCTGTGACTTCATGAATAGTTGGGTGTCGTTTGTCATTTTAGAGAATACTTTGACTAAAGAAAACGTCCAGAAGTCTTGAATTAAGGTTTCAGTTCTAATATTATGACCGATATCTGCGACTTCATGAACAGTTGGGTGTCGTCTGTCGTTTTAGAGAATACTTTGACTAAAGACAACGTCCACAAGTCTTGCATTAAGGTTTCAGTTCTAATATTATGACCGATATCTGTGACTTCATGAACAGTTGGGTGTCGTCTGTCTTTTTAGAGAATACTTTGAGTAAAGACAACGTCCAGAGGTATTCCATACCGGGTTCAGTTCCAATATTATGACCGATATCCGTGACTTCATGAGCAGTTGGGTGTCGTTTGTCGTTTTAGAGAATACTTTGACTAAAGACAACGTCCAGAAGTCTTCCATGCAAGGTTCAGTTGCAATATTATGACCAATATCTGTCACATCATGAAGTGTCAGGCACAGTTAGTTGCATTAGAGCACATTTCGACTATGGAAAATGCCCGAAGGCATTCTACGCAGTATTTAGTCCTTTCTTATGACCAATATCTGTTCTGTCAATGAGAACCAGGTTTGGTTTGTTGCATTAGAGGATATTTCGAACACACACATCAACCGAAAGCCTGCTACTCTGGCCTCAATTGTAGTCTTACGACTGTCTTAAATCTGTCAGATCATGAAGTTTCAGGCGTGATTATTAAGTTGAGTGCTATAAAATATGATGTGTAAATGTACTGAAGGTACCAGCATATTTAAGATATTGTTAATAAATTTGGTAATGCAGGTATAGAAACCCGGTGGTTTGTAAACCTGATCAGGAGGGCAGCCGCCGCCTCATTCACCGAAGAGAGGAGGGGGGGGGAGCTCAATGTCAACTCCATATATTAAGATAATAGGGAGGGGGCGCTAAGTCAGCCCCTACATGGAGGGGTGGCACTGCAACAAACTTTCGCCCCCCCCCCCTCCTTAAGGAGAACTCTGCACACGCCTATGATAGACGTACAGTATGCTAGACGCGAATGTTCATTCGCGGGCGCACGCACCGATGTTGATTTCTGGTGCATACCGCTGTAGTTACTTTGGGCACTGGAATGTCAATTGCTTCTAAAGTAGTCTAAACTGTGGTGGGTGAAGCACTATCAATTTTTTAACGTGTTCTCATATCCTCTAAAACATATAAACCCGCTTCAGTTAGGAACGTGCCGTTCTGTGCTGAACTTGGACAGTTCTAAGCCAAAAGGTCAAGCAACATTGTGCATCGGCCTTGGACGCGTGGGCGTCAACGCGGTTGACGCGTGGCAGTGGTTGCGCGCCCTTTTCCTCCACAGGCGCGACTAGACGCTTTTGACGCGTAGGCGCGTGCATACGCGCGCCAGTGGTTGGCACTTTAGGGTGCAAAAACAGCTGGAGTGTGACTTCCGTAGAATAAATAAAAAAAATCTGTATTGTCTTAAAAAGAACACCCTGTATTTCGAAAACACTTGAAACACAAAAGAAAGACAAACATACACGTGTATTGGTCAAGGAATTCCTACAAAAGGCTATGCTTACTTATGACGCTAAGTTTCGTGACGATGTTCAAAACGAAATCACTAATCTACTAAGTGAACTCTACTGACGCACGCGCGCGATGAAGCCATTCAGTTCCTTTGATGCCATTTGCGAATGATCGAATTGATACGCCATGAAGTAGCTCGCGCCACAACTTTCTAATGTAAACAGCCGCCGTCGGTTATTCAGTCATGAGCGTTGTCAATGTGGCATTTGAAGACGTCGCGTAAAACAAGAAGTAAATGCAGGAAATCATGCAGCGTGAATGCCATTGTGGTCACAACCTTCAGGAAGAGGCCGACTGAGCTATTCCGGTGCTTGTGACCTGTTGTCAAACTTGCTTTAGGCAGGCTTGACGTCGGGAGAGCAATCGCGTTAATAAGACGTTCAAAGCGTTTTACAACAGTGGAAGAACAACCAGTCATTGCACAATGCGATTAGCGTAACGAGTGGGCCGTCCAATGCTCCAACCCATTACAAAAGCTTGTTCTTGTTTCCCTATTAACTCTGGTGCATACCCACTTCAGCCATAATTCCTCATTGTCGTCAGCCACTGCATGGACAATTGGCACAAAATTCCTGGAAAGTGTTTAGCGGATACCACGCTTCTCAGAAGAAAGACGAGAAATAGCATAGTGAACGCCGGCCTACTACCCAAAAGTTTATTATTAATTCCCTAGTGGGTACCAATCAAGTGCGCTTGGAGTATTTACCCAATGAGTGTTTTGAAAAAGGCTCTTGAAGGCCACTCTTCTAGCTTTCACTGTGACTGCGTCCAGCGCCTATTGCGCATGCTTGGCGTTTTTAGTGTACATCTTAAGTACGTCATACTTTACAAATTATAAATGGGAAAAAACGAAAGTTTAATGTATTAACAGTACATCAATAGACACATGCGTATATAAATAATAAATCGAGTAATTTGCAGCAAAATATAATTAATTTGGGACAAAGAAAAAAAATGATGTAAACGTTGAATTTATCATTATAGCCTACTGTTCTTTTTCAGGAACTCCCGCAAGGCACCGGCAAACTCTCCATCGCTCTGCCCACTGAATGAGCCCATTAAAAGTAAATTTTATACATTCCATTCATATAAAGTGGCTGAATACTGCCTATAACACATTTTTTTTCCGCTAGGAAGCATATACTTTTCGATCTGATATGTGGGGTGTAACGTCCCAAAAGCACCCTACGATTATGAGAGACGCAACAGTGGAGGGCATCGGAAATTTCGACCACCTGGGGTTCTTGCACCCAAATCTCAGCACACGGGCCTACAATATTTCCGCCTCCATCGGAAATGCAGCCGCCGCAGCCGAGATTAGATCCCGGGACCTGCGGGTCCGCATCCGAGTACCTTAGCCTCTAGACCACCGCGGCGGGGCAAGCGTATGGAATGGAATGGAATGAAAAAACTTTATTTTTATGGAATGAAAAAACTTTATTTGGGCAAGCGTATGTATATTTTTTTTAATTCAGAATATTTTCGATGGTCTCCTGGACTACACAAAAAAACAACAGCTGAAGAATTGAATGGAAAACATTAAGAAGGGTGAATGAATTGGGGGGCTCACTTTTGTTGGCCTCAACTTGAAAGAAGCCGGGTGAGCTGCAGCGGCCACTGGTGTCCTGAAATGGGCAAACCACCCTTCACATTTTTCTTTTGTTTTTGTCTTTTCTTTTTTTTTTGACAAATAAGATGTTGCATCATCAACTAAGTGATGCCAACATATAGTGTAGCGGAAGGCATATATGCCAGAGGCATCATTTTAGTGTTCAGTGGAACTGTTGCAAATGTCAGTGAAGAGAAATGGGAGCCGAGCCCACACACTTTTTATGGTGGGTCCGAGAAGACGGCTATGAGAAGGGTTATGATGATGATTGTGATGACACGATGATCACTGCTGACTTGTAATGCTATCGCAGAAGTGGGGAGTAGAACAGAGATGGTGAAACCAAACAAGATGCTATGACTATCAGTAGTTAGCAATGTGCAAGAGAAATTCAGTAAGACAGAACATGATTGGTCATAAACCTTTCCACATTTGTATGAATTGGATGAAAATCCACATGTAAACGCCTCAGTGCGGTTGTTAAAATGACTCATATTTGACTAGAGATATTGTGTGGTCGCTACAGGTGTATAGCGGGCTGGTAACATCAACTCAGGGGGGATGTCATGGAAAGTCAGTCAGGCTGCAAGTAAACGTCGAGCTGATGACGGTATGAGAGAACGAAATGCTGAGGCATTTGATGATGCGTGGGGTGTGGGTGAAAAATACGAGTCGCTGAGACAATAAGTGAAACACGTATGCACTAATGAGTGCTATCAGTATCGTACGGTTGTATTACTAAGTGCGCTTCCAAAGAAGCAACCTCGGTTAGGGTTTACTTCGTCTTCATAGCGGCATTACAGAGTGACATCGCTATTAGGTTATGCATCATACCTTTTCAATAATAATATTTGGTATTTAACATCTCAAAACCACCATATGGTTGCGAGAGACGCCGTAGTGAAGGGCTCGGAAAACTTTGATCATCTAGAGTTCTTTAGCGGAGAACTGGATCTCGGTACACGGGCTTCAAACACTTTTACCTCAATCGAAAACGCGGCCGGGATTCGATCCCGCGACCTGCGTGTGAGTAGTCGAGCACCGCTAGACCGGCCGCCATGTCAGGTGCATCCTTCCGTTTTAAGCACCCGTGGCATAAAACGGACGCCACTACAAGTGAATGCGGTGCACATGCTCTTTTCGGTGTTTCCTATGCAGTTTTTGTAGGTCTTCAGTTGCTGCTTCATAGATTTTCAGTGCATCAATAACTAGGATATCGTGACGAGCTGTTATTTTGTTTGTTTAAAGTGTGAGCTGCGTGGTTGGGGAATGGCGTGTAAGACCATTAGAATGGTGGAGCTATGGTGCAAAGTCACACAGACAGCAAAGTTTATTTGACGATGCTGTTTTGCCAGATTATTTGTTAGGTTTTGAACGTTGCGGGCTCAACTTAGGACATGTCAAGCTTGAAGTACGGAACGACCGCCGTTTCTGTCTTCATGCTACACCGGACAATTGATTTTCTATGGCTTCAGGGACGGCTTTCAGCTCTGCCATTGAAGTGTACCGAGTACTCAAAATCGTTAAGCACTTTTTCCAAACACACAATGGACAATTCATTTCGCTTTTTTTTCCATGTTACTTGCCGGGAAAAGACACATCCCAGCTGCTTGCTATCCGAACTCAGAGTTACGTTTCATACTTATTGCACAAGGGGCCTACAATGCTGTCACTTGTAAGGATGAAGACATGGTTCTAAAGTGTCTGTAATATTTCATTTAAAGGACAGTCATTAGAGCCACTGTAAGAGTCTGTAAGAGTTCATTTGCTCAAATTCCCAACTTCGATGAGCTTTGGTTCATTTAACATTTCGTATCTGGCAAGGAGGAAAGAGCAACAGTCGCTGCGTCGCGTAGCATGACAAGATGGATGGCAGAGCTCCGCGTTTTTTGTTGAAGTAAGACACATATTTTTCAAAGATTCTCCCTTGGACTAAAGAGGACAACATGTGTGCAAGCTCTTACTCGGCTACTTCGTCGCAAAGCAAAGGCGAAGGACCTATTTCAGCTGAATCCATAATATGAAATAAAACCAGCATGCACTACTACTTGTGCGAATCGATAACCTTTGATTTAAACAGACGGCTTGTGCTTTAGAGTCATAAGCTCTCTGCGTACGGAGAGTCGGCACAGCAGATTCCAGTAGCTCTTAACAATGAATTATCTGCACATACTGGTGGGTGTCGTCTGCTTTGTTTCGTACTTATATCAGTTCTACACCCTACTTACCTACTATCTCGAGTTCAACTTCAGCGTCACCATGGACGAACGTCAGAGGAGTGACCATATCATCTTTCCCGGGGTCACAGTATGCGTGGATGGTTGGTGAGTATATGACAAATAGTATTGCGCTGGATGACCGGGCTCGTATGCATCGCGGAGAGTCGGTTCCACCATGACCTGAACAAAGTGCTAGGAAAGCGCAACGTTCTTACCGCTCTCCATTTTTATGTGTTCAAAGAGTTCAAAGAACGTTCGGCACTCATAGGCTGAAACGCGATTCTTGCTCGGCTGCGGCTGCCGAGCAAGAATCTCTGCTGCCCTGGTCGGATTTTGATGGATGCCGAATGCTAGAGGCTCGTGAACAGCACAATGTTGGTGCACGTGAAAAAAGAACAGATGTTAGAAATTTTCGGAGCCTCCACTACGGCATGCCTTATAATCATAACATGGTTTAGGGATGTAAAACCCGATTTATTACTATATTACATCATATTTATTATAACGGCGGCTATGGGTGATTACTCGTTATAACCGGATCATGCCACTGCAAATCTGCAAGCTAAATGATTTGTTGGCTCGAAATCACACCGGTATGAAAGCAGCTATAGAAGCTGGAAGTGAAAGTATATGCATGCGTTACTTGGCACCAAATTGTCATGTTTCAGTAAAGGACTAGGGATTGCTGCCCTCTTTAGACGACTCTGCCATCGGCCCACGTTACTGAATGAAATCGTTTCCTATACTCCTCCCCAATCCTTGCGTGCCATGGCTATGCCAGAGCTTGTATGCGCAGTAAACGTCGGGAAATGAATGTAACCACTACTCAATAACTGAAGCATGATGTATACGATGGTATAGTTGATATTCGGTAGTAAAAAGCCCCACGAGATAGTGTGTAGAAAAATGAGATGAATTACCGAGTCATGAGCTGGCTGCCGATTACATATATATATATGACTTAGTAAGTTCTTTCCTTTTTTCCACTTGGTTGTCTTACACAGGCTGAGCTCCGAGAAGCTCTGCAAGTACACGCCAGAAAAGTGCAATAAGCATGACATGGTGAGTTCACCTCAACCACTTAAACTAAATGATTTGCATAAAGGGGCGTTAACGCTATGTATCCGCCTTTGTACGCTGCATGACATGCGAAGCCATGCTGGCTTCATGTGATGGTTCATGGATGCCACGCAGTGTATTTGTGGCATCTGCGTTTTGCATGAATATATGGAGGAAACATGTGCTGTACTTGTTCATGTATCGTATATGGAGTATGTTAGTTTTGCTTATTTCATTCCTCTTGCCACATTACTTCCCGATTGTGGACGTTAGTTTTTTTTGGCAAGTCTGTGCGAAATAGTAGAAACCTCTGGATATGTATGTATGTATGTATGTATGTATGTATGTATGTATGTATGTATGTATGTATGTATGTATGTATGTATGTATGTATGTATGTATGTATGTATGTATGCATGTATGCATGTATGCATGTATGCATGTATGCATGTATGCATGTATGCATGTATGTATGTATGTATGTATGTATGTATGCATGCATGTATGCATGCATGTATGCATGCATGTATGCATGCATGTATGCATGCATGTATGCATGCATGTATGCATGCATGCATGCATGCATGTATGCATGCATGCATGTATGTATGTATGCATGCATGTATGTATGCATGCATGTATGCATGCATGTATGTATGCATGCATGTATGTATGCATGTATGTATGCATGCATACATGCATGCATGCATACATGCATGCATGCATACATGCATACATGCATACATGCATACATGCATACATGCATGCATGTATGTATGCATGTATGCATGCATGTATGTATGCATGTATGCATGCATGCATGCATGCACGCATGCACGCATGCACGCATGCATACATGCATGCACGCATGCATACATGCACGCATGCATACATACATACATACATACATACATACATACATACATACATACATGCATACATGCATACATGCATACATGCATACATGCATACATGCATACATGCATACATGCATACATGCATACATACATACATACATACATACATACATACATACATATCCAGAGGTTTCTACTATTTCGCACAGACTTGCCAAAAAAAAACTAACGTCCACAATCGGGAAGTAATGTGGCAAGAGGAATGAAATAAGCAAAACTAACATACTCCATATACGATACATGAACAAGTACAATTTGGTGAATCGGCGTTGTATATCTTTATTGACTGTATCTATGAATGTTGAACCCAGATATACGCTCCCGGTCTCTACCTTCCCCAAGCGAACCCAGAGATGCGCAAGAATGCGTCCTTCCTCGTGCAGGAGCTCTTCACCTGCGTCATCAGTTCAGGGAGTCAACGCTGTGCCACATTTAACTGCAGTGACAGGTGTCAGCGTTATTCGTATGACTGCACATATTCTCGTTTGCGTTGACAGCATTCGTAAGAGCACCGCAAATGTACAGCGTTTACTTCAGGCACAAACTATTTGCGCTTTGCACTCGATATACTGGTGGTACAACTGTAAAGTGTTAGCTGCAGTCATTGAGATCTTGCAGCAGAAATGTTCGCTTCGAAGCAGCGGTGAGGCGCCTAAGCTAAAACACTCTCCGGACACTTAAATCATTGGTTTCCGGGATTTGTTGCGTTAGCAGGACTAAAAGATTGCCAATGATTACGATACTCACTTATCAGAAACGGGCACACAGCTGTACGCTTTTCATTCGGCGATATATCGACGGAAAGAATTTGAGGGAGACGGGTAGCTGAAGGGGTGGTCGAAAATTATCAGAACTCGCTGTCAAGTGCACGTGACAGTGGCCGAGGAACTTTGACCCACCAGTTACAGTTTCGTCACCATGGGCTCTTCGACCTCATAAACCTTACGTTGGAGGCCAATGGGACAGCTTTGTGCTCTCCTATAGTAGAGTACCTATTACTCTGAATTGTTACCCACTTTTTCTAAACACACACCATGTTCTGTTCGATTGTAGTGAATGTTCACTGTTCGTGAGAATAAATTTCTCTAAACACAGCTACCGTTCTATCTTAATACGCCATTGAGGTTGCTTATTTCCGCATTATAGATGTATGCTATTTTCACCTTAGAATCTGGGACGGCTTTCTGCGCTGCCCTAGTAGAGTACCAAGTACTATAAATTGTTAATATATTTTTCTAAACACACTGTCTTAATATTGTATGTGTTTAATATTCCACCTTTTCTTGAGTGTTTCAGTTTTATTTACCTTATTTTGCTCTTATTTACCTTGCTTTGCGCCTACTGCAGTTAAAGGCAACCATTTATATGACTTTATACTCAATTTTTATCTTAGTGTTTTCGTTGTTTGTTGAGCAATGCTTTTTTTTGTTTTGGCAGCGCAAACAGCAGCGCAAAAAAAAAAACAAAAAAACTCGCTGAGTGGCTCAAACGCGAAAGCAAAAATTTAGGACTACAGCTACATCTACAAATCTTACGCCACGTTAAGAGGTTGCAATATATATACAATATTTGATGTTTTATTTTCTTGATCAAAAAAGAAGGCGGTGAGGACTAAAGACTTGCGAGCCTGACAAGTGTAGGCGCGTCGACTTACACTTCAGACAGCGTTTGGCAATCTTTCTGTTGACGTAGGCTGATTTTGATATTGCATTGAAATTATCCAAAAAGAAAACAAGGAAAATATTTATTCGAACCTGATTTGTGTTTAGTATAAATTTGTGTTTTGTACCGGTTTGTGTTTTGTATAGTGATTTGTATTCTGTCACCGCTGCATGCTTAACGGCAGTATTTTGTTACACTTGCAACCGCGGCTCACTTTGCAATTACGTGCTTGCGTTTTCTGATTTTAGACTCTACAAGAGAGCCAAGACCTTCGTCAGGCATTCCAGCCTTGGCCCCGGCTTCCCATTTTCAGCCTTGGCCCCGGCTTCCCATTTTCGTATAAAAGGAAATAAACTTCACATCACAATGAAACACAAGGCGTAATGGTACTGAAACAAACACAATAAACCATGTTAAACTGAATAGAGGTAATGTACGCACGCGTAATATTTACATATTTATATACAGATCAGAAGTTATCTAAAGATCACCAAATTTGGATCCACAATGTTCTGTGTATGAAATCAACTAAAAAACACATAATGACATTTGACCTCCCGATTTCAAGATGAGATTAACGAGGGAGAAGGCAACACCCTGGCAAGGACGTCGATGAAGTACTTTCGATTCGTTTCCCCATTGTCCACTTACCGATGAATGAGTGACGACGTTAAACTATAGGCTATCGCAATACTCTTCTGGCTCGACAAAAAAAAGGGTGCCAAAAAGCTGTACTCTGAAAGAAATGTAGAGGTGATTGATTAAAAAATTTTTTTGATATATAGAAATAACTGATAAAGTGATGTAATACACTTACCTGATGAGGCAACCCAGCATTTTTCCTAAGTTTTAAGCTACTAACCGGTCGGCCATTCTGAATATCACGCAGATAGCAAAAAAAAAAAAATGCTATGAACATTTGATATCACCTTAGTGGCAGCGCGCACACGTAACTAGTTTGAGCGACATTGAACGTAGGTTGGAGTTGTTGTAATGATCTTTTCGTGGTGCACCTTTTGGGTGTCGGGTGTTCAGCGGGGTCACGCATGTGGTCGCAATACGCTCGGTTCACTGACGTAAGCTAATCATTGCTCCCCTCCCCCCCTTAAACTGCTTCTATCAGAATCAGCAGCACCTACTACCGGGTGCCGTCGCAGCAGTGCTACACTTTCGATGTGAACGCCATACCAGGACACGAGCACCCTTTCAAGAACTGTCCGAACCAGTGGGAGTGGGGTGAGTTGAACGAGCCGCGGTGTTTAGGGATCGTAAATACTTGACAACTATAAGCCGAAGATCACGCCACTTAAGCGTGGCCACGGTGTTCACACCTCGATGGAAGAAATGTTTTAGAAGCCATTGTTCTTAAACTCAGGTGCATATTAACGATCCCCAGGGGGTCGAAAGAGAAATTACGAATACCGCACACATAGTCTGCATCAGAACTTCAGAAGCCTGAGGGATGGTAAACATACGGTATATGAGCACATCTTTTTCTCTTAAAGATTGTTTAGTTCGCCCGCGTTTTGAAAGAACTATAGTTATTGCTTGCCGATATTGTCCATCCACTTTGTAATGTAGCTAGTAAACACGTTGACAATTTGTTCACTCCGTAGAGCTGGAGATGCATTACAAGTTTTCGAAACGTGACACGATGCTGCTACTGCCTCGCTGGTTCTACCCGCTGTTCGTGCACCAGACG
This sequence comes from Rhipicephalus microplus, assembly GCF_043290135.1. Classification (NCBI taxonomy): domain Eukaryota; kingdom Metazoa; phylum Arthropoda; class Arachnida; order Ixodida; family Ixodidae; genus Rhipicephalus; species Rhipicephalus microplus. The sequence goes on from NC_134702.1 coordinate 61,679,738, forward strand.
GGGCTGTGCCCTCCCGATCAGCTCTCTGCCGTGCAACTGCTTCCCGGAAAGACAATCCAAGTTACCGTCAAGCAGGTGAGCGGAATATCGGGCTTATGTTGCAGAATCAGATAACACAGGTGCGCGGGCTCCTGCTTGACGTAGTTAGGTGGTTTAAGAACAGCTCCCAACAACAATTTAGTCCACACATGAAAAAAAAAGTGGTGATCCCTCTCTTTAGGAATCGGTATAACACGGAAGTGAAATGTGACCTCGCAGAGAGGTAGTATTGCAATTTCACGCGAAGAACGGCAAGTAGCTCGAAACTTTCGGGGCACACCCCAAGCAGAACGCGCGCACGAAATGACCATACACAGGATGGGCGCGGACAAAACAAGTGTCACAATTCTTACTTCGTATGTCAGCAGCGCGCTCTTTTCGCAAATGCGGCCGCGGCAGCGAGCGAATTGTCGTTCGTGTTCTCCTTAACTACTATAACTTCAAAGCAATATTGTGGTAGAAGTACAACGAGTACAAAACGCCCGAATCTCGGGGTTAGCGTGCGCGCGAGTCAGCCACTACGATAGAGAACATCTACACGCACTTTGACCACGCCATGTGGAGGAGCGACGCGCGGGGTGGCGTGGCACGACGACCTTTAAAGGGGCACTGCAACACTTTTTGAGCATGGTCAAAAAACGCTGCCGATCGGTAGTAAAGGTTCCAGGCAACACGCGTGCTAAATAATAGAGCGCAGCACGCGGGCCTAGAATTCACAATACATTATCAAAGCCAGCTCTAAACGGCTTTCTTTTCTCTCGACAAATGATGTAAGACGCTCAAAAATCACCTCTAGAAAGCCCATCTAACAGCCATTGGCTGATTTGAACATGGCGCGCTCGGTCGTTATAGATATCGTCGCGGGAGGCCGTGACTGGTCCACGCGTGTGCGCGCGATCACACTGGAAAATTGACAGCATATACACCGACTGAATGATGATGAGTGGGACGAAGCGTCCGTCAGTCCGTCTGCGCTTCCGTCCGTCTGTGTGTCCTTCCATGCGTCCGTCTGCCCGTCCGGGCGTGCGTGTGTTCATCTGTATACCCGTCCGTCCATCCGTCTGTGCGTCTGTCCATCCGTCTGTGCGTCCGTCCATGCGTCCATACGTCCATCTGTGCGTTCATTCGTCCGTCCGTGCATCTGTCTATCTGTCCGTCCGTCTCCGCGTCCGTCTGGTTGTATGTCTGTCCATCCATGCGTAAGTCCGGGCGCCTATTTAGTGAACACTCGAAGTACCGCCATCTCGCATCTTTTCATCATATATTCATCATATAAAAGTGCCGTCATCCAGCGGACGTTCTAAGGACTGAACGAGAGATGGCTACCTACTACTACTACTACTACTACTACTACTACTACTACTACTACTACTACTACTACTACTACTACATACATCGGGGACACACGACCCATGGTATAAGGAACATCGCCCCTAAAAGCTGTACATTCAAAGAAAAAAAAAGTGCTCAAGGTCATGAGGCGCGCCTGACGTTATTTATTTTTTTTTGCCCCTGCCATCCCTCCCTGCTTAGCTTCCAGCGCTTTCGTCGAGACTAGAGAAGGGAGAATGCAATCGCAGCATGCGACAAATCTTTATAACTCCCCTCGCACTGAACGGATAATTAAAATTTTTGCGGCGTTGAATTTCCCAGACAATAAGCTTTTAAGAAAATTAATTCCATGGTTACATGAAAAAAACTATTTCCGGACCCCTTTAAGGCCTGACCACACGCACACGTTTCAGCGCGTCAGCGCCTAGAATTTTGACGATGCACCGTGCCCTCTCCGGAGACTATGGAGAGAGGGGGTGCGCAGCTTCGCCTACCCACACGTCTTCGCCCTCTATCGAGAGGTCAGAAAGTCCCACGCTGACGCGCTGCAACGGGTGCGTTTGGTCAGGCCTTTAGACCACGCGTGCCCAACACGCGCTCGTCGTGCCATCTCACTGCTGATTACTAAAGCGCACTGAAGTTTCCGAGCTCTGAGGACTGCCAGCGCTATATGGTGTATATAAATGACTCGCCGGTAACGTTTTGGACAAGGGTTGCTCTGTGGGGTAGTGGTTAGCGCCGCGAGCTCAGGAGTGCGAGGTCACTGGTTCCCCACCACGCTGCAGAACTTTTCCTTCTCGTTTTTCTTTGGAATCTGTTAGTAAATATTTTGCAACTTCTGTGACGGGAATAAATTCCGGAGCCGTGGTAGACCTAGGCATAAAACACTATCGCGTTTAGAAAAGAACAGCGCGAAAAAGATGTGCCGCGTTCGTTTATCAAATATGCATTGATTTATACGCTCCCGATTGTCTACCCCATTGGAATTCGTCTATATATGAAAGAAAGAGAAAACAAAGAAACTGATTATTACATTAGGTTCGTTTTGCATTTTGTGTTGTAATTCACACTCTTTTCTGTGCGCTTGTGGAAACTTGCAAAAGTTCTATAAGTACACAGAGGAGCCATGTCCGTTCTTGCAAGGTTCAGCAGCAAATGACTATTAACACGAGGTTGATGCAAAAAAAAAAACTTTATTCGCTCAAGCTTAACAAGTGACTTGGCGACCGCAAGTGTTCATAGTGGAGAACGGCGCTGAAACACGATACACAAAATGAAGAAAAACACACGGACGGGCGTGGGTCCTGGCTTGTGTCTTTCTTCGTTTTCTGTATTGTGTTTCTGCGATGTTTTAAACTATGAACTCACACAAACTCGCCCAACTGTCACTGCTACTGACCGGAGGTGTGTTAAGCAAGCGCAGCATCGTGTCGGACTGAGGAAGGTGAAGGTCCTTCTTCCAGGAGCAAGTCCGTGCTCAGTTGTACTTGCAGCCAGAATCGACCAAAACTGCTGGAAATAAATATAGCTCGTGATGTTAAAGCCTAGCTTCTTTCCAATGAAGCGTATGCCGTTTTAAACACGCCTATTTAGTTGCGATCCCTAGATTTGGGCCCTTATTCCTAATCTCACGCTATTCGGCTGATGACAAATACTGCATTTCCGCCGTCTGTAATAAGCACCTCCTGTCTGAAGGCAATATACGAAACTTACCTCGCGAACATTCAGGAAAACTGATTAGTTGGGATATTGGCAACATTATCGAAGTGACTGCTAAAATTAAGTTCAATGAAGACAACATCTTCATAGTCGCTGCAGCAGTGTTGTCCCAGTTTTGTGTAATTATTACATTTGTGATGGGCAACTGCAATCTCTGTGGCCCGTAGCCGTCTTCTTGCCTTTCTACAGCCCCACCGTAATGGTCTAGTGGCTAAGGTACTCAGCTGCGGACCCGCAGATAGCGAGATCGAATCCCAGCTGCAGCGGCTGCATTTTCGATGGAGGCGAGAAATGCTGAGGCCCGTGTGCTCAGATTTGGGTGCACGTTAAAGAACCCCAGGTGGCCTAAATTTTCGGAGCCCCCCACTACGGGGTCTCACTTAATCATATGGTGGTTTTGAGAGGTTAAACTTCACATATCAATCAATTTGCTTTTCTGCAATGATAAAAATATGCCTCAAAAACATTTGATGCAGCTACACACCTTCCGGCTTCCGGCTCCTTACAAGAGCATGTGCATCGATTACAAGTCCCAGGGATCCTTTCCGGAATTCCAAGGAATGCTAAACTACGACGTAAGTACCTTGGCCATGCGAGGCTGATAGTTTACGCTTATGTACTTTAATAAAATAATTAATAAAAAACTTCGTTGAATCAAACTTTATTACGTCTAACATGCTGTTTATTATTTTTATTAATTGTTTTGTAAGGTTTTATTGTATTAATTGTTTCTTTATTATTTATTAGTTTCAAGCAAACTCATTTCTTGTTTGCTCTTAGCGTCGCGTAAAGAGAAAGTGCGACCACATACTCCTTATAATGAATATATCTGTGTCCTGCAGGCTCAACAAATTATTAATTTCATTTACTATAACTGGTCTGCCCAAGCTTTTTTTTTGCCCTTTTGACGCCCAAAAATTTGGGCGTGAATCAATGCGCGAGCTTTTGAAGTTCACATTTGCATTTAAAAAAACTTGTGGTAATACAAATAGAGTAATTAATGCAACTACTCGATGCAGTTCTGTTTATTCGTGGTGCCTACTTCTTACAAAAGCAAGTGAGCTAATTTCATGTTTTTCCTAAAATTTAAAGGAAGTGTTTAGTCACTGCGCGCAAACTTTTCTCGTTGATAAAGCGGCATTAATCGGCTTGCTTAAGAAGAATCGAAGAAAACGAAACGTTTCGTACGTAATGTCTTAACTTTGTCTTTTCTTACATTGTAAATCCGTCACTACGACATCAATTCACACATAACGTACTTAATAGCGGAATAGAATCGGCACAAAAGATGCACTGCTGACGTGACAGGCTGTTTACCACGTACCTAACATTCGCCTCCGCAACCACTTTAGAATGGAATTTTCTGTTTATTACACTTCTTTGAAACAGTGAATCCCAAGTGATTTTATTAGGTACGATAGCTCAGAAAAAGATTAACCCCTCCCCCCAGACTCACTGGCCAAAATTACAATAAAACAACCTCAATGGGGCCCAATATCATCTGTTACAGCTCACTGCATTGTGCTCAAACAGGTTTACGTCGTCACAGACTCGCTGGAATTTATAGTCTATCTATTATTACCCATAGAGGTTAGACCATGTTGAACTTGTTAGGGCTCACACATTGGTCTCCACTCATTCCGATACGTATCTGTACGCCAGAGCAAGCTGCATGGGCCCCATGGTAGTCGCATCATTAGGAATCGCCACTCGTATGCCCATACGACCATCCTGAGCTACCGACAGTTGCTAAGAGAAGCCACTGTGCTTAGCTATAGTAGCTATAGTCCTTGCAAATATTTTTTTGGAAACGGTGATGCTAGTTCGAGCGAGAGCGTGATAATCGTGATTTTTTTTCATATTTCTAGAGCTTCGAACAAAACGTGATACAAAAAGAAAACAATAAACAATTACACTAGATTATGCATGCTAAAATGGCTTAATAGGAATATACCGGATACAGTAAAAAGCTTCCCCATCAGGACCCTCGCTTCTTCAACTAAGCTAATGTTTCTCCAATGTACTCAGCTAAATCGAGCATAGCACTGAAAAGTGCTTATGATAACAAAGCGAGCGAGGTCAAAACTGAACATCAAATAGATTCTACATTTGCGTATCGTATAAAAGTTGTATATATGTTACTATTACTTGACATATTGGATAATGTTAATAGGGATGACCTGTATTAGAGGACTAACTTCCCACACAACCTTCTGGTCATCTCAGTTATGCGTGCAAAAGTGCGGCATGGAGCTGGAAGTGACACACTGTGGCTGCGTTCAGGCTGTCTACGAGTTCACCGCCAGTTATCCGTTCCCAACGTGCAACTTCAGCAGGTCAGGTAAGCTTTCCCACCTTACTCTTTCCATTTTATATTTTCAGAGACATGAGCACCAAGTTCACTTCCAAGTACCTTGAGCCCCCCCTCCTTCTTATTTTCCGAATATTCACAAAACAATTCGTCAAATCACGTACCATGGGAGTCAATGTTATGCGAAGCATGTCTAAGGGAGGTGACTGTGTTTTCATTTCGTTATTGAGTGCCATGTTAAGAAACGACGCTAAATATATGTATAGGTGTTGCACGCACAGACATGTTGAAGAGTTGCAAATGGTTATATAACCAGCTGTTTGCACCTGTACAACGACGTCAACACGAACATAATTATTAGCAACACCAGAAGCGATGAGGTGATGTGAGGCGCTGGTGTTCGCGAAGCTGGTAGATCTTGGTACTGCTACATAAATGAACTTCAGCGCAGGGCACCTAACTACAATTGACATTATTCCGACGTGACGGCTGCATCAAAAGAGTACATACGTAATGTTTGTAAAATTGTATAGCCAGCACTGCAACCACAAAGGACGTTTCACGAACATTAGGGCTTATTTGGAAAGTAATTTCAAGACCTATCGTGGCTCTGTGGTAGAATGCTTGAGTGCAACGCAAATAGCTTGTGTTTGATTCTTGCTGGGACCCTGACGTTTATTCTTTGAACTCATCATGTCAACGCTGCCGATATGAGGTTTTTCTTAACACTCTCGCATTAACATTGCCTGTGTGTGTTTTCGTCGTGCCTGGGTACATACTAAGTGTCAATGACCTGTGCCACATACCCGAATAGCAGTGAGACATGCCCCCGATCGGTTAAGCGTCACTGTTTTGTGGGAAGTGTTCAACTACGTACGTGACGGGATCGTGACATTATTCACTAGTGTCTTGACCAGCGCTTTATATTCGTCAAACCATCTTACCCCCCCCCCCCATACTAATTTTGGTTCACGCCAAGTTAAAGAAAGGGTGGACACTCGAGCATCCAGACATAAGCGGATAGATAGATAGATAGATAGATAGATAGATAGATAGATAGATAGATAGATAGATAGATACGCAGGCCGACGCCAAAAGTGCTTGTCGTGCGCAAAGAATTGCTTTGCATTTATTATCTTCTGAAAATAAAGACTGGAGAATATCAATACTTCTGGTTTAAGTGAACAGTATATTGGACACACACGATATTGGAACACGATTTTATTTAATATAAGCGCCAAATAATTGTCAAAGCAGACGCTTTTTATGTGAAATGCTGGGATTCTTGCAGCACTTGGTGGAGCAGATCTTAACCACAGGGTGATTCCTACGTGACCACTCAGACCCGCTTCGCCAGCGCTACACAACACAAAGTTAATCGAACGAATACAAAAGTGCACACAAACGTCCACGTGCGACTGATGCATCGGAACCATGGAATAGGGCCGCCTACAATATTTTTTCTCAAGGCGTGAATCCCACAGAAGCACCTTTAGTCCGTTTGGTCTCCATTTATCAACGCCCCATAGTCTTGTGATAAATGTTATTCGAAACACGTGCAATAATGGACTACATGGAGATCGTCCATCAAACAGCTGCCGCAAAACGCACATCGCGTATTTAATAGTTAACATTCAGTTGCGACTGGAGTCGACTTGCGTAAACTTTCGTTTCACTTTTCCTTCACATAAACTCGGCCTTCACAAGCTAGCGCATGCCCAGATGCGTACGTGTGCGAGTTACGAAGAACATGAACCATAACTTTTTAATATATTCCGTCCGTAAAAAGCGCAATAATGAACAGCTGGCGCTTAGATAATATGCCAAGCCACTACTGTGGGTACGTGAAGGACGTAACGTGCATACAAAAGTGTCTTTAAATAAAAATGTGCAGAACGGGACTGACGGCGTATAATTTGCTCAATGAATCGGCATGTTGACCATTTCATCAGACATCAAAGCCTGGCCTAACTTTTTGAATGATAAATAGTTTGAAACACCACACCTGAAGTGTTTTGTTTTCTCTTTCTTTTTTCTTTGACGGTGCATGCAACTTTAAATGCAAAGAAGTGCACCATATTTGACCAGGTGCAATGAAACCTGCCTAAATACGTGTGAGGCCTTTGTGAACGTTCAAGTAAGGCAGAAGTTCAAATGAAGGTGATGTCTTGAAGAGATGAAAAATCATTTTATAGTTGTTGCTTGAAGTAGACAAAATGACGTGTCAAAGTGTTGCATCAGTCACAATCTTGTCGAATAATTTTTTGCGTTTTGGAAATTTGAACGCACGCTGATTTCATTATTAATTAGTTATACACTTCTTACATGATCACCTTTACATATAAATTATTCGCTTCTTGGTCAATCCCCCTGAGTGAGTGTGAGCCATGCATAAATGCTATCATCATCTTCATCATCATCATTAATAGCATAAGGTGCTTGATGCAGGCCTCATGTCCTTTGTACGCGACAGTTCCGCCACTTCTCGCTTCTACTGACTCATGGTAAATGGACATTGAAACAGTGTTTGGTCGGGATTCACGTCATACACTTTGATGTATTCGGTACATTGCACAGTCAAAACAGCCAAAATGACACCGGAAGCTCGCATACAAGTTGTTTTACGCGGGCACCTCAAGCTAAACCAAGCCTGATTCCACTCTCTTGCAGAACAATGCAAAACTGCACTCACGGAGAACAACACTTACGACGTGTGCGGTCGGATCTGTGGCCTACCCTGCGAGTGAGTCGAACACTTTCCCCTCAAGAAGACACGTCCTTGTTCTTTACGGAACTAGTGCAGTGCACTTTTGTGAGGCACAACACTTTTCTCTTAAAATGTTGAGCGCCATGTAAATTTTACTGTTTGACAATGGCAAATGGCTATCACAACATGGGTCACAAGACACAGAAAACTTTTTTGTTTCATGTCGAAAAGATGTCATGTGCTCTTTCCCACCTTCATGCAGAAAGAAATATATCGGCAAACCCAACCGATGTCTGAAAAGTGACCGTGTATCGGCGTGCTTCTTTGCAAACGTCACATGATAGTCTTCTGTCTGGAGTTACACTTGATTGAATTGGGCTAAGTTGAAAAGCTCTGTCTGGAGGTACCACGTGATATATGGGCGCTATCTGGCAGAAATGTCAGGAAACGAATGCTTGTGTAGAACGCAGAGCCACTTGTAGGTGGCAGCACTGTGTCCTCTTAGCGAAGCGTAGGAAATACCTGCTTTTTCGTTCATAGCGCCACATTGTCAGCGCAGCGGAAGAAACACAATGATCTGTAGAATTACGTGTCTTATCAGTTTCTATTAAAAAACACGCTACCTCATACTTACGTTTTGATGACGCATCTCAAATATGATCAATATTTGCTTTTTGACCGACAATGTTCACAAGTATGAATTCGGCCACCATATTAAGATGGCTGCAGGTGTTGAGTTGTGGATCAAGCTTTCTCCGAGTGGCTCAATCGTGCGACAGATAGGTAAGCAAATATATAGAAAGAAGAGCCAAAATTTCTGTGTCAAAGTATCCCAGAAAGACTAGCGTCTTTAATAACAGATTTCATAGGCATTTTACAGTTATCAATATACATGAGCCGATAATCTTAATCAGCATTGCAGGATCTGTGCTTGTAAACTTTCATTTGATAACTGCATTGTCATCGTCACACTAATAATAGTAAGATCACCCTGGAGATTATTGAGGCAGTGGATATCGCGAAAGTGGGCGTTTTTTCCATCCGCACAGCGTCTGTTGACCAAACAGAAAAAGGGCGTACTCTTAAACAAAACTCAATGACATGTCTCCGCACGCCTCAATGTGTACTATTTTAAGTGCTTTATTCAATCTATTTCGTCTCCCAGTTATCACTGTATTTGATTTTACTTTAATGGCCCAGCCAGGAATCTCAGTACGTGTGCCCGAATGGTCTGCATTATAAAAATTGGCAGATCCCACGTTCAGTGCGAATCGATGATATGCGGAGCACGAATGAGGAAAGTTGGCAGGTCATCTTAAAATCAGCACAACGTTACGAGGCGGAGTTAAATTATGGCGTACATGTCTTCCATGTCATTATTATCATGTTTGGACGTTTCATTTACCTTCGTCATCTATTAACGTCACCTGATACCAACATTGGTAAATATGGAGCTAGCGAAATGGCCGCGAGCGTGCTATGAGCGTAGCATGTAGTCATGTTTTACATGACATCTATATCATAATTATCATGTTTGGACGTGTTATTTAGATTCGTCGTCCATTCACGTTACGTAATAAATTTGGTATATGTGGAACTAGCGAAACGGCTGCGAGAACACTATGAGCGTAGCATGTAGTCATGTTTTACATGAAACGCATGCTGTGATTATCAGGTTTGTACGTGTCATTTACCTTCGTCATCTATTACCTTCCCTTGATACCAAATTTGCTACATGTGGAGCAAGTGAAACCATCGCGAGCGCATCATGAGTGTAGTCATGTTGTTACATGTCACACTTCTCATGATTATTTTGTTTGAACCAGTCACATACCTTCGTCATCCATTCACGTCCCATAATACCAAATTCGGTTATGCAAAGCTAGCGAAACATCATGAGTGTGGCATGTAGTCATGTTGTTACATGACACGCATGTCATGATTTTGATGTTAGAGTCGGTCGCTTGTGTTCGCCATGCAGTCATGTCATACCATACCAGTTTCGCAACATGTCATGTGAATGAAACCAGCGCAAGAGCAAGACCATGTCATGTAAATCATGATATTTATGACATATATGTCAAGATTTTCATGTTATGACTGGTCAGTTATATTTGTCATACAGTCATGTTATGTCGTATCAAATTTCGTATCGATACCATTATTCAAACGGTGTGAAGAACTAACAGTCGCAAGTGGCTAGATAGATAGATAGATAGATAGATAGATAGATAGATAGATAGATAGATAGATAGATAGATAGATAGATAGTGTTGTGTTCCAAGCACCCCTGTGTCACGAGCGAACCCGCGAAGGACCGGTTGCTGAAACTGCTTCCAGATGTTGACTCCTCCCCTTCCCCCGCTCGGCGCAAACGAGCCACCGTCGTTTCCCCCGGCAGTTCGGCCGCCGCCTCCATCCGAATAGGAATAAACCTGTTTTTAACCGTTCGAGGCTGTCTGAGCTTTTTGGACTACCGCGACCAACGCGTACGTCTATGGGCCGACGACAACACCGGATATAACAGTGGCGACGAGGAAATGGATTTGGACCAACGCTACGCAACGATATTGACAAGCTACAAGTTATGGCTACGCACGGGCTCCCAAATCGGCTACCCGAATTCAATGGCTCATCATGGTCATCGTGGTTTGGACGCCCGCAATTTTACTTCGAGGCTAACAACATCACTGATGCAGCAATGAAGAGGGCCAACCTGCTAACGCTGTGTGGGGAGCAGACATACGACACAGTCTGTGCCCTGATTCAGCCACGCACTCCAGCAGCCGTTGACTACGACGACATCGTAGCAGCGCTACAAGAGCATTATGACCCAAGGCCATCGGAGGTCTACTGTCGAGCCCGCTTCCAACGGCGAGACCAACTGGAAGGCGAAAAAGTGGCCGAATACGTCGCGGCTCTCAAAAAGCTCGCTGCTGACTGCAATTTCGGGACGTTGACCGCGACAGCTGCAGCTACTGCGCAGGAGGGAGGATCGACTGCCACACCTGCTAACACCACTATGCTCCCCTCGGACGTTATGTTGCGTGACCGTTTTGTGTGCGGACTGCGTGACGCAGGCCTACAACAACGCCTGTTCGCGGAGAAGGGTCTCACCTTCTCCAAAGCTTACGACATCGCCCAACGAGCGGAGAGCGCCGGTCACAAGCAGAGGGATATTCGACGGAACGTCGAGCCGGTGCATCACACCAGTCAGCAGTCAGGTCATTCCACGTCTAAGGCGAAATCAAGCAGAAAGACACAGCGCTGTTGGCGATGCGACGACATGCACGATCCCCAGGTATGCCGATACAAGACAGTGACCTGCAATTTTTGCCAAAAACTGGGACACATTGAAAGGGCATGAATCTCGAAGCGCAAACAGCTCGGACCGAAGACTTCAGTGCAACGGAACAACCATGTCGACGCACAGGAGGGCCAGACGCAAGATACAAGCCGAACAGCACTAACGTCATCGGCACTATATGACTTAAACGCCGTTACAGTTCACGATTGCCAGCCTTGCCAATGCAACCACAGAAGCCCGCCAAGAGCTCCTATTCCTGAATGGGAAAGACCAGACACGCCTTGGCACACGCTGCACATTGATTTTGCTGGACCTATCGAAGGGTGTTCGTTCCTGGTGGTTGTAGACGCATACACCAAGTGGCTGGAGGTAAAACAAATGGCTACAACGACATCGGCAGCAGTTATCGACACTCTGCGGTCGTTGTTTGCAACGTTCGGCCTTCCGCGCAAGGTGGTCTCGGACAACGGCACTCCGTTTGTGTCCACGGAGATTCTCAAGTTTTACAGCGACAACGGCGTCTCGTCTGTTACATCAGCTCCTTACCACCCGGCTACGAACGGACAAGCCGAGCGCTACGTGGCTGAGCTAAAGCGCGCCCTTACTAAAAACCAGACTGGGACAATGCAACGCCGCATCGCGCGCTTTCTCTTCAGACAGAACAACACTGTTCAAAGCACTACTGATCAAACGCCAGCGAAATTGATGTTCGGACGAGAAATGAGAACCCAGCTGACAGCAATTGTCCCGGAGCCCTCAGCGAAAGCACCATCGGAGGAAGAAAAGCTCCCGCATAGCAGGAGAATTGAAAGTGGACAGCGCATATACACCCGCCAGTTCCACAGAAAGCCCGGCTGGGTTGAGGCGACGGCACTCAAACGCATAGGTTTGCGGTCATGGCTCGTCGACATTGGTGGAAGGGCCACACGCCGCCACCTTAATCAGCTACGCCGTTCAGGTAATTTGCCAAGAAAACCTCCCATTCAAGCAGCCACCTCGACGGAAGCTTCGTTCCACTTAGCCTGGCATCTCGCACCAGATGAATCGGCGCCGCCGCCCGCAGGCCCTGAACACAAGAGAAACGACACCCAGCGAGCGGAGGCTTCTCTTCCTAGTGCGTCCAGAGCGTCCACGCGCCCACGCGCCCACGGCGGCCCCCAGATCGCTTCCAAGCGACTATCTAAGGAGGGAGGAGATGTTGTGTTCCAAGCACCCCTGCGTCACGAGCGAACCCGCGAAGGACCGGTTGCTGAAACTGTTTCCAGATGTTGACTCCTCCCCTTCCCCCGCTCGGCGCAAACGAGCCACCGTCGTTTCCCCCGGCAGTTCGGCCGCCGCCTCCATCCGAATAGGAATAAACCTGTTTTTAATCGTTCGAGGCTGTCTGAGCTTTTTGGACTACCGCAACCAACGCGTATGTCTATGGGCCGACGACAACACCGGACATAACAGATAGATAAATAGATAAATAGATGGATAGATAGATAGATAGATAGATAGATACGCTCAAATTCGCCGATGTTCGCCAAGAAATGCTTCGCATTAAAAAATTGTTAGAAAAAGTGCATTGCCATGTCATCAATTTAGTCGTACATGTGTTTTTGTGCACTACAAGCTTCGCCCTGTAAGTCTATCTGTCTTTCTTGATTTTCAGACAAGTTCTCTATGACGTCCGTATATCTGCAATTTCCGATGAACAGGTACTGCATTTTTGATGTTCGAATTGGTTTCGGTTGACAGAAATGCATTTTAAAGGGCCACTCACCACCCGGCGTTTAATGACGAGGGGTGATTTTCTCCTCTTCTTCATACACACGATGCATCCTCCTCGCTCCTTAGTTTTAGAATGCACGTGAACAATATCAGCAATAAGTGCTAGAGCTTATCAGGATTTGGCGCTTCTCGGCTGCACGCTGTTGTGAACACACTAAATGAAGTTTGACCGGTTGATTGTACACGATATTCATGCGAGACAAAGAAGAATGGATGGGCGGCCGCATGGCAAAGCAGTGCAGGAGACAAATCACGTGTGATATTTCGGGTACATCAACGAATCGAGGGCATGTACGCTGTAGACGCTGTAGACTGTCTACGTCAGAGTAGTGCGCCAAGAAGGACGAAAAACATGAGGAAAGATTACTGCGCTCTTTTTTTTGTATTTTGGGAGCCTGGTGAATGGCCCTCTAAACATTGTCTTTACTGCAGCAGTTCGTGACAAGTAATACTTGTAATAATCAATCAATCAATAAATTATTTAACGTGCCCAGGAACAGCCACAAGGTCTTTGGCAGGGGCATGCAAAAATGAAACAATAAAAATAAATACTTTACAGTCTCCAGAACAAAAAATAACATAAAAAGGGCAAGAACGCACAGACGAAAAGAAATCGGTGCAAAATGTATACACAACTATGCGGAAGGCTTCCTGAAGAACGGAAAGAATAGAATCTGTGCATTCTGAAAAAAAAAAACGATTTTATTGTAGTGCGGAGCTGAGGTAAAAACAGTGACAGTAGACTGCAAGAAAGATCAAGATCATGAAAGGTAACATTATATAGATTTTGTATGCTGTGAGCAGTAGAGTGTTGAAAGAATTTGGCAGGTACATGAAACAGTCGATTCACTCTGGTTATCTTACGTTGAATAATAATAATAATAATAATAATAATAATAATAATAATAATAATAATAATAATAATAATAATAATAATAATAATAATAATAATAATAATAATAATAAACTTACCTTGGGTTTTACATCCCAAAACTACGAGATGATCATGAGAGATGCTGTAGTACAGGACTCCGGATATTTCAACCATGTGGTGTTCTTTAACATGGTTCTCAACAGGTAGCCCAAGAAGATATGACAAAGCGCAGCTTTGAGTCAGGGTCACATAAAATCAATAGAGTTACTGCTTCTTTCAAAGTGGTTTATATATTTTTGTGATAAAATGATGCTTGTTTTCGCGTGCGCGCCATTCATTCCAGAACTCTCTATATATTTTGCTTACCAGAAAATATGAAAATACAGCTTGCGCGATATTAGCCAGAATAAATGGGTGATTCCACGAGAGATCGACACGGGTCCAAAAGTTGATACTTTAGATTTCATTGAGTATTTTATATTTCGTGCACCTCTCACCAGGTAGCCCCAATTCTGCAAAAGATGCAGCCATTTTGAGCGCAGCTCTTGTTTCACGCAGTCACCACCAAAATACCAGTGAGGGTACTTCAAGCGCATATGATTTTTCTAGCGAGACCCAACGCTTGCGTTAGAACATTTTCATGTTTGAGTTTATCTGCAAATATAGACAGATGTTTTGCAACTGAGTTACAGTGTCGAAGATTTCCTCCATTAGAGCTGTGTTATCAGGAGCATAAATGCGCCTTCATGGGTGCGTATTTGTCACAGTGCCAAAAAAAGCCTTTCTTCACTAAATGCGGTCACGTTTACTCGCGCTTGAAGCTTATTGCCGCTTTCCGTTCCGATTTCTAGATTTCTCAACTTATCAGTGCATTCTTGAAAAGCTCTGATTTGTACCACGAATATTGTCACTAAAAACAAAATAATGCAACATGTTTTTCTATATTACTGTATGATGGCCTTCGGTTGTCTATTTACGAGATGTTAAGAAAAATCGATGATGGGGTTTTTTTATTATTCAAATTTCAGTGGAGTACACTTTTGCCAATATGAGAACTTTGAGTCAATTTATAAAAAATTCACATTTGCCGTACGGAAGCAATAATTTATGTACCTAATGAACACACTATATCCTTAAAACTTGTCAAGTTTGAAAACGCTGCTTGCACTACTTTCGGAGAAAAAAAAAGGGGAATACGTAACTTATTTTAAACTGTCGCAAAATTTGACATTTTTAAAAGCTATTTTCTTAAGGTCTACAAACTTGAAACCGTATGATTTCATTCTTAATTAGACATGCATTTCAGGTAAAAATATCTTCCTTAAAACAAAAATATTTGTCTTTTTATAGCATCTGCAATTTTCGAAAATGACAGGTGACGAAAGTGGTGCCTCCGTGTTAGTGAAGTTTGACATTTTTTTCTCGTAAGTTATGCCGTTAATCATAAAACGAAGTTGACTTTCGAGCTACCTGGTGAGAGGTGCACTAAATAAAAATACTCAATGAACTCTAAAATATCAACTTTTGGACCCGTGTCGACCCACATGTTATTAAATGTTAGCCTGCGTGCAGTACGCCGTGGAGGGCGCAGAGGTGCACTGTTACAACTGCAAGCAGGCTTTTAGTGGGAACAGCATCTCTGCGTCTTCCAAAGCGCGCTTAGAAGATAGTATTCAATCATAATCAACATCAGAAAGGATTGCAGTATTTATCCAGTGAATAATATAACCATGGCCTTCGAATTCGCACACCAGGAATCTTGAAGGCTATCACATACCATTATACAGAATAATTTTTTTGCCTATGTTAAATTTGTATTTAAATGAGGTTAGTGTATCAGCGATGCGAAAACTACCTGTTCAGCATGCCCAGAATTTTGCATCCTTTCACTGCAGTTAATCAAGGGAAGGTGGTGAACGCATAAATTATATATATCGAGGTGAAGGGAAGGGATGTTTCAGTCAATTACAGATTAAAAATACGTACAAAGACTACTTGCATTTTTATTGTCTCATTATTATGGCAAAAAAAACTAATATAACGAGATCAAAGAGACTATCATGTCAATAAAGGTAGAAGACGTTACATGAGATCACAAGTTTGGTTCCTGCCCACGGCGAGTTATTTTTTCTTATCCACTTTTTCTTCTTCACATGTACCTTACAATTACCTCATGCAACATTCCCTAATTTCCTTGACATGGTTGCCTGTGACATCTGATTAATATATTGTCTAACAAGCAAAACGATCCCTTAAGTGTACACTACTTTTCTTCACTAAAAAGGAAAACTGAAATTCGTACTACAACTTGGAACGTTACAAAAGTACAGCGCCCACTTTATCATTATCTCAAGGGCGGTTTCTGTATCTGCATTTCTCGATGTCATTCTCCCTTCCGCATACTTGCACAAGCTCATCGCAAAGTATATCAAAATTGTGGTAAATGTCGTCGAAAACCGTGCGTATTGAAACGCAGTGAAGAGCGCTACCCATGCATGAGCGTGTATTACTGAATTTTGCGTGATTAAATCGCTTGAAACAAACGAACAAGTAAACAAACATATTTATTTAGGTAATCGTGTTGAAATATTTTTTGTGCTTTTTATTTACAGGGCTCCACACGGGAAAGAATGTACGTATAAGAGGCTTCCCGTCAATCAGGGCTGCTTTCATTTCTTTTTTTTTAGTTCTCTCTTTAAGACACACAACAGCCCTGGTGTCGTACATTTGACTGATAGGCTGTATTACATGAAGCGAACATTGATACCCACTCAAGTTTATGCTACATGCACTAGTGACACATGAAGACAGAGAATGGTGTAGGTTCCCTATCGATGTTGCATACTACCGTGGAAATCAGCGAGAACTCGAACGCAACCTTTTGTGACAGGCTATTTTTTTGTGCTTTAGAAAACACTATAGAAACTACTGTAAAAAGCACGACACCATAATAGCACTTTTTGGTGGGTTATTCTGATATGATGTACATATAGGGCGAAAATATAAAAGCAACTATAAAGAAGAAATCAGGGCACATTCCTGTACGCGATATTATCGTATGATGAAAGACATACTGTTTGTTCTTGTATAGAATTAATATAGCCAAATGGGGTGAGGGGGTGCGGTATTTTCGAGAAAAAACAGCCTTTTTTGGTAAGATTTTATTATTCCACGTATTTCACAGAATTGAAGGGACCATGCATAAGTGTAGTGCAAAAACCTACCTGAACAAGCCCTTTCGGTAGAGATTCTCGCTAAAGGGTTGGAAAGGTTTCTAGCATAATTCCAGAGGAAAGTACGCAACCGTTTCAATACAGATTTTCGTTATGATCGGTTAGTACTGTGAACTGGTAATGGTTTAAGCCGTCGATGCACAGCGGGTGAACGAAGGCATATCATAAAAGCCGAAGCTTTAATGGTATGGAGTGTACGCAGGTTAGTTTTGCACTTTCAGACGTTACAGGTAGCCTGTACCGCAGAAATCCTTTAACATAAGAGTCACACTCCCGAAGTTCTTCCAGCGATACTCCTGAACAGGTGACAAATGGCGGCCAGCTGCTTTTCACGTAGTTTACATGTGGTCTCCAAGACAGGTCTCGGTCGATTATGACTCCCAGGAATCTGTGAATCCGGCTGGATGACACCTATTGCCCGTTAATTGATATCACATAAGGGGACGTTGGCTTTCTGGAAAATTTCATGACTTGCAATTTGGAGCCCCTGTTTACGACATTTAGTGCAATTGTTTGTCCGCATCGTCCATCGTTTACGTCAGGCTGTACGCATGCGGAGAAGCTGGTGTATCTTTTCTGGTGTCTTACCCTTCAACAGGTATACGTCTTACAATTACAGGGCTGCATAAAAAAGAAATTCGCCTTCTCCAACACTAAAACAATTGGGCCTTCTCCACTTGCACAAAATTTACCGTAACCACGTGCCCATCTACGCCGATGGCTCGACCACTGTGCCTATATTTCTGACGATGCAGTGGTGATACTAGCTCGAGGAATAACCCGGCGAGTCAATCTTTTACATGTCCCTACGTCTCTACGTGACAGAACTTGCAGCTCCTTGCGGTGTCCTAGTGTGCGTTGTATCCCAAACACCGAGCAGATGGGCTGTGTTTTCCAACTCGAAACCGGCCTCACAGTGCATGCACGCAGTTATCCGACGAGGTTTCCACAAACAGCTCACGTACAAGATTGTCAAGCTATCTTTATGTGTATATGATTGCCTCTTAGATCTGACGAAAGCATATACAACTCTAGTTGAAGTAACACACAGTGCGGCATTTGAAGCCTCCGGCACCGATGAAGACATCGGTCATTTGCCATGCCGTTGCCCTCGGATTGCCTCTGAGAGACGAAAACTTTTTGACGCTTTGGACACTTGGACAATCGGCCACTCTCTGTGCAGATGCTGCTGGAGCACCATCCCCCTTTTTAGTTGGCTCACAAGGCAGTCAAGCCCCCTCGTGCTTTTTCAGGACTACGAGAGTATGCGAACTCTTTGGCGACATTCGGGTAGCAAACCGGATGTGCGTCTGGTTAACCTCCATGCCTTCCCTTGCATCTTTATCTCTCTCTCTCTCTCTTTGATGACGCCGAAGTGTTTCTCTGCCGAACGCTGTTCATTTCGTTTGGTGTTTTATTTGTGAATTTATGCATT
Organism: Rhipicephalus microplus; assembly: GCF_043290135.1. NCBI lineage: Eukaryota > Metazoa > Arthropoda > Arachnida > Ixodida > Ixodidae > Rhipicephalus > Rhipicephalus microplus. The sequence goes on from NC_134702.1 coordinate 61,698,468, forward strand.
TTTCGAGGATAATCACTCTCCTGCGGACAGCGATGGATCCACACCCCACAGTACACAATCCGGACTTGGCGTCAGCTTCAACGTCAACTTCAAGGAAGCGCAAAAGCCGAGAGGACGACAGCACCAGTGACATTACTGAACCGTACACGGTCAGTAGCAAAGACAGCGACGATGATTTCATCCCTGCAGTGATGCGTAAAGCTAAAAGGAGAATGATCGGCGTGTCTGCGCCAGCTAACGTCTCTACCATGAAGGTTTTGTGCAAATATAAACGCTATGCCATGCTTTCCTGTTGTTCCTGTTGTCTCTTCGATCAACCTGAAGAACATGAACAGGCATGTGATATCGGCGTGTCTCGAAGCTATCGTGCCTAATAATATAAGGATATTAGACTCAACCTACGGAAGAATACCTTGGCCATAGACGTTGAGCACCCGGCTGTGCTACCTACCTTGCGAACTGTCACGGAGCTTAGAGGCATCAATCTCAGTGCTTACATTCGGCAGGATAGTGACACGACGACGAGCGCCATTTATGACGTTGATGTTTCCATACCGAACGCAGACCTTCCTGTGCTGATAAAGCCAGCTACTGAGGCAACCGACATATTACAAGTATGCCAGCTTGGCAAATTCCGTTGCATCAAGGTTACCTTCAGAGGTGATGGCATCCCATTACAAGTAAAGGTTGGTCACTTTCGTCACGTTGTACGACCATACATCCCAAGGCCACTACAGTGCCACAACTGTCTAAAACTGTGTCATGTTAGTGCTGTGTGTAACAACAAGCAAGCAAGCATGCCCGCGTTACGCCGGACCCCACAAAGCAGATGCTTGCCAAGCAACTCTCCTAGAATTAAGCAACTGCAACGGAAACCATGAGATCTCATCCAAAAACGGCCCAGTACTCAAGGAGGAGAGGAGTAGTGCGAGACAAATAGTGAAAGACGGATCCTCACGAAACGAAGCGGTCACGGTTGTTCAATTGACGACGGCGTTCCCGTCGATGGCGGTGCTCGAAGAAAAGAAAAAGGAGTCTTGTGCCGAATTTGCATTCACTTATGCCACCACCACTACCACAACCACTGCCATGACACACAGCGATCTCCCCTGCTCCCGCCACCAGGTGGGGTACGTTCAGAGGTGCCGAGAAGTACTGTGGCCCAAAAGAGAACGTCTGACTCTGACTGGCCCACTTTCCCGTGGGTACACGTGTCTCCGGAACCACAGAATCAACAGTCAACAACGGCTACACACCCAGAAGGCAGTCTATCCGCCCAAGAGGTACAAGTTATTTTCTGTATTGAGCTCGTTCAAGAGTGTTATCCGCACTCTCAGGTCTAGTCTACAGATCCCTGCCACTAAATGTGCACTGCAAGTCTTCGATGCACTAGAACCAATACTTGGCGGCCTTCAGTAAAAAGATGGTGCACCATAGACCACATCAGCTTTTCTTAAAAAAAGTCAAGCGTGCTTCCATAATTCGGTGGAACGCCAGAGGTCTACAGTCAAGAATGCCTGAGTTTAGACAGTTCATTTCGAGAATAAGTTTGCCATCATCGTCATTTGTGAACCGCGTTTTTCAAAAATACCTTGACTGTCGGGCAATGAATCATTAGTTTCTTGATCGTGCATTGAGTGAAGTCAAGTTGATGTGTACATCCGTAAAGAACTCGCTTTTGTTCGCGAAAAGTAGTCTCACAATAGAAATCACTATGTGTGTCTATATGTTACAAAGAAGAAGTTGTTGTTTACGCTGATGGGCGCATATATAGTGCCATCACGTCGACTTGATCAACAGGTATTAAATGATATATTTGCAACGACTCCAGCACCTCGAATATGGATGGGCGACTTCAATGCCCATCATCCACTGTGGGGAAGCATCAAGACAAATTGAAAAGGCACGAATCTGGGTGATCTCGCATCAGAGCATGGGCTTCAGGTGCTGAACGACTGCAGCCCTACTTATCTCCGAGGAGTAACTTATAGCAGTAGCCTGGACTTGAAATTAGTGTCGCATAGTATTGTCATGAAAGTCCAATGGTTTACAGATGTTCAAACCCACGGCAGTGACCACATCCCCACGTATGGGACAGTCAGAGGTCTGGACGATTATTCTTCCGCAGGACACTCAAGACTTATTGACTGGGAACAGTATCAGATATCAGTGGAGAGCAGGTGCATGCACTAACCGCCGGAATCCATTGAAGAAGTGATTTGTTGTGCGATGGAGACTTCCACCAAAACATGTTCAAAAGAATCGAGACGTACCACACTCGAGCAAGAGCTGGAGCAACTTCGAGCTGTCCGCCGGCGTGCGGAAAGAAGATACCGACGCACGCAGTCTATCTATGACCTCAGATAATCCAGACGATTTGAGAAGAACATCCAGTGTTGAATGTACAAACTCCAGGAACAACAATGGGAGAGTTTTTGTCACTCGCTAGACCCTCGAAAGCCTCAGTCTCCCGCATGGAGGATTCTTCGAGGTATTCACTCGCATCCGCAGCGTCATCCCTTCGCGTCTCCAGCGCTACATCAACGTCGCTCATAGCTTGATGTTTCTGGCGATTTTTGTGCAAAGATCACCGGTGACATCTCTATACCAATCAATATATTGTAACGATTTTGAAGGACTCGGGGTGTAATAAAACGTATTTATTAAAGGGCGAACCTGGGCCCACAATCAAAGGGACTATGGTCGTAGCACGTTACAGCAGAAAACCAAAGATGTCTCCTTCCTCTACTTCTTCAAGAAGAGTCCCAAGCGCGTGGCGCACATCAGCTGGGGCCAGCTGGGTTCTCGTGCTATCATCATCGTCTCTGCGCAACACTAGACGGCGCGCATGTATGTCCATGTGCGCGCGGTGATGGGCGCGTTGTTTGAATGCAGGGACTATGTCGTGGCATAATCCCCCTCCTCATACGCATCGTCCCGATGCGTCAGGCAATGAATAGATTCGTGGTAGGCGTCACTGGTCTTCCGGTTATCTTTCATAGTAAGGCTTCATCCGGACTACATGTACAACCTCTGCAGGGTGACGGCGTTTTGAGCTCTCGTGTATAGCGGATCTGACTTGGTAAGTTACATCGCTTACACGATGGAGTACTTCGTAAGGCCCGAAGTAGCGGCTAAAATGTTTTTCAGAAAGTCCATGGCGACGCGCTGGGGTCCATATCCATACTTTGTCACCTGGTTGAAAACGCGCTTCGGTACGACGCTGATTCTACCGATAGGAGTCGACACGCTGTTGGTGGCGTATTCTGTATCTCGCTATCTGCCGTGCTTCCTCGGCTCTTTGCAGGAAGTCGTTTAGGCCAGGTGGATTGCTGCTTTCATACTTCAGTAGTAACATGACATCCAGTGGAGTGGTGACTGTTCGGCCGGATACAAGTTCAAATGGTGTCACTCGCGTTGTTTCTTGAACAGCTGTATTATATGCGAACGTGATGTAGGACAATATTTCATCCCATAGTTTATGTTCGACGTCGACATACATTGAAAGCATATCAGTCAGAGTTCTGTTCAGGCGCTCCGTTAGGCCATTTGTTTGAGGATGGTATGCTGTAGTTCTTCTCTGGTCAGTATGGGCCATTCGCATCAGACATTTCATTAGGTCTGCAGTAAAAGCTGGGCCACGATCTGTAATTACGACGCTGGGTGCACCATGTCTGAGGACTATGTTGTTGATGAAGAACTTGGCAACTTCAAGAGCTGTTGCACTGTACAGCGAGTCAGTCTCAGCGTAACGAGTGAGATAGTCCGTGGCTACGACTATCCACTTCTTGCGTGCAGTCGATGTCGGAAACGGGCCTAGGAGATCTATACCGACTTGTTGGAATGGGGCATGCGGTGGTTCTATTGGCTGGAGGAGGCCTGCAGGTTTCACGGATGGAGTTTTGCGTCTTTGACACTCACGGCAAGTTTTCACATAGCGCTGAACTGATGATAACAGTTTTGGCCAGTAGTATTTTAGGTGAATTCTGGCGAATGTACGGCTGACACCCATGTGTCCAGATGTTGGCTCATCATGACATGCGTGCAGAATCTCGTTTCGTAAAGGTGCCGGTACAACGAGTAAAAACTTCTAACCATGAGGCTTGAAGTTCCTCTTGTAAAGGACTCCTTCTCGAAGACAGAAAGAAGGGAGGCCTCTGGATAAAGTGCGCGGGACTTTAGCGTTGAGTCCTTGGAGACGCTGTATAAGCGACAGCAAATCGGGGTCATTTTGTTGTTGATGAGCGATTTCTGATGCCTGGACGACGCCTAGAAACAGGAAGTCTTCTTTCTCCGGCTCACTCGTCTCCACTGGTGCGCGTGGCAGGCAGTCGGCATCGCTGTGCTTTTTCCCAGATTTGTATACCACAGTAACATCGTATTCTTGTAGCCTAAGGCTCCATCTTGCTAGTCCGCCAGAGGGATCCTTAAGACTCACCAGCCAACACAGGCAATGGTGGTCACTGACTGCTCGGAATGGTCTACCGTAGAGGTACGGCCGAAATTTACTTATGGCCCAAATGACCGCGAGACACTCTTTTTCTGTTGCAGAGTAATTTGTCTCAGCTTTCGAAAGCTTGCGGCTGGCAAACGCTAGCACTTTTTCTTGGTCGTTGTGCCGCTGGACTAGAATGGCTCCGAGGCCGATGTTACTCGCATCAGTGTGAACTTCAGTTTCTGCAGTCTCATCGAAGTGGGCGAGGATTGGAGAGGCTTGCAGGCGTGTTCTTAACTCATCAAATGCTTCCTGTTGTTCACTTTCTCACATAAAGGGCACCTCGTCTTTTGTTAGATTAGTAAGTGGTTCAGCAATGTTCGAAAAATTTTCCACAAATCGCCGATAGTACGCGCATAAACACAGGAAGCGACGTACTGACTTCTTGTCTTTGGGTATCGGGAACTTCGCGATGGCAGCTGTCTTTTCGGGATCTGGCCGAACGCCATCGGCGTTGACGACATGTCCGAGAAATCGAAGCTCTTCAAAAGCGAAGTGCCATTTTTCTGGCTTGATGGTCAAGTCTGCTGAACGAATGGCTTCTAATACTGTGCGGAGTCGCTCTAGATGTTGGTCGAATGTAGCGGAAAATACGACAACGTCATCCAAGTACACCAAGCAGGACTGCCATTTGAGTCCCGCGGGGACAGCGTCCATCATTCTCTGAAACGTAGCTGGTGGTGGGCACAGGCTGAATGGAAGCGCTTTAAATTCGTAGAGGCCGTCTGGGGTTATGAATGCCGTCTTTTTACGGTCGCGCTCATCCACCTAAATTTGCCAATATCCGCTTTGAGATCAAGGGTGGAGAAGTATTTCGCACTCCGTAGTCGATCGAGTGTATCATCGATACGCGGAAGAGGGTATACATCCCGTTTCGTTACGCTGTTCAGTTTCCGATAGTCGACGCAGAATCGAAGGCTGTTACCTTTATTTTTAACAAGCACTACGGGAGACGCCCATGGACTGCTGGAAGGCTGGATCACGTCACCTGAAAGCATCTCCTCCACTTGTTTCTTGATGACGTCTCTTTCCTTTTGCGATACTCGATATGGGTGTTGGTAAATCTGTCTCGTGGCTTCTTCTGTTATAATCCTGTGTTTTGCAATAGCCGTGTGTCGCACCTTAGAGGACGTTGAAAATCAGTTTGAAAACTCTTTTATAAGGCGAACAATCGTTTCTTTTGATATTCTGGGAGCCTATGGTTGACGTTAACTGATGCGTCGACGTTGCAGGTCTCTTGTGGAGTGGTTGGCGTTGTCGCTAAACTGCATAGTTCAGTCGCCATGCAGAACTCGTGGAAATAGGCGATAGCCATACCTTGCGCGATGTGCTGACATTAATTCCCAAAATTCGTAAGGAGGACAACTGAGCGGCCATTCCTTAAGTGAACAACACCCCTCGCCACGCAACTTCCTTTGTTTAAAAAGAGCTCTACATTTCCATCCGCTATTCCTTCGTGGTCACAAAATGCCTTATTTTCAACAAGCCCCATTAAACTAGTGTGGTGGCACTGTGACGTCATCATCAACAACGCGCAGAGCAGTAAGACGTCGCTTTTCCGATTTCTCCACCGATATAGCTTGTTCGGTCGAAAACGTTACACTGGATCTGCGCAGAATAATTATGGCTCCATTGGCTTGCAGAAAATACATTCCTAGTATAAGCTCCCTTGAACAGTCCGGCAGTACGATGAAGTCAGCAACGTAAGTAAAGCCTCTTACTTCGAGCCTTGAGGTGCATCTGCCAAGCGGTTTAATAGTGTGGCCACCTGCCGTGCGTATCTGTGCCCCGTCAATTTCGTCACAACCTTTTTCAGTTTCTTTGCCAATTTGTGACTCATTACCGAATAATCAGCGCCGGTGTCAACTAAAGCATTTAGCTTGTATCCGTCAATTTTCAACCGCAAATCTGAAGTAATCTTCGCACTGCTGCGCTTATCCTCTGTAAACATAGCATCGTCACCTTGAAACCGTAATGGAGGATCTTCGCAACTGTAGTTATCAGCGGCCTCACCTCCACAGGTCGCTTGCTTCAGTTTTCCGGGTGTGGGCTTGTAGAACGCTGCCCATACCGGGCGGAAGAAGCGCGTGGGCTGGATGATCTGTAATGCCTGGGCGACGGCGATCTTGGCTGATGTTGGCGTGGAGTGAGTGGGCTCTGGCGCGCGGACAAGTACTCTTCGATCTCCGTCGGCCGTTCACCGTTTCGAGGGCATGGTGCGTACAACGGAAAGCCCCTTAATCCTGCCTGTCGGTAAGGGCAGAACCTATACAGGTGACCTGCTTCCCCGCAATGGAAACACAAAGGCCTGCGCTCATGGTCACGCCAGATGTCACTTTTCCGTGGCCTTTGATCCGCTTAGCGAGCTACACCACGGGCTTGTGGCAGGTAGGTAGCCGTCGGTTCCAGTGGACGAGGTGCGCTGCGTACCGTCTGGGGGCAAGGAGAGACCATCGCAACTGCTGCATTGGTGTGCGCCGCGGGTTGTCTGAGTATTTCAGAGTACGTTGGGATGCGTTGGTTCGGCTGTGGCGCACGCTCCAGCTCACGTATTATCTGCCTGAGTTCATCTCCTACTATGTCGACGACAGACAGTGTTGCTGTAGTGTGAGGTGCTTGCAACTTGCTGAGCTCTTCCCTGATTACCAACCTGATGAGTTCTCACAGGGCGTTCAATCACTTCGCTGGCCTCCAGAGAAGACATTGGCAGCTGCGTACTTTATGTCTCGATTGTACTGTCGAGCCCGCTGTTCTAGCGTTTTCTTGATGGCTGTCGCTTCCGTATAAAACTCCGCAACTGTTCGTGGTGGGTTGCGGACGAGAACAGCGAATAGCTCTTGCTTCACCCCACGCATGAGGTAGCGTAGCTTCTTCTCTTCAGTCATATCGGAATCTGCGCGCTTGAACAAGCGGATCATGTCCTCGATATACATTGCGACACTTTCGTTGGTGAGTTGGTTTCTGGATTCGAGCGCAGCTTGTGCCTTTTCTTTGCGATCCGCGCTGACATAGGTCGCCAGAGCTCGTCGCCGAAGTTCATCCCAGGTCGTAAAGGAGGTTTCATGGTTCTCATACCACGTCTTTGCGAAGTCCTCCAAAGCAAAGTATACGCGACGGAGCTTCTCTCTCTCGTCCCAACCGTTCAAACTTGCCGCTCTCTCAAAGAGGTTCAGCCAATCTTCTACGTCTTCATACGAGTCACCATGAAATACTGGTGGCTGGTGAGGCTGATTTATCACCACTTGGGCCGGTGTTACATGACTTGTCATGGTGGTGGCGTCCATTCACTGAGTTCCCCTTGGCGTGAAGTGGAGTGGACTGAATTCTGGTGAATCACCACGAAGACGGCGACTGGTCTTCTGATGCACAGGTGTCAGCTCCCCAGGATCAACTCGCTGGTGGTCGGGGCTACGCTGTCTTGCGTTCGTAGGGCTTTGAGTCATTACCCAGCACCTCCACCAGAAATGTAACGATGTTGAAGGACTCGGGTTGTAATAAAACGTATTTATTAAAGGGCGAGCCTGTGCCCACAACTCAAAGGGACTATGGTCGTAGCACGTTACAGCAGAACACCAAAGATTTCTCCTTCTTATACTTCTTCAAGAAGAGTCCCAAGCACGTGGCGCACATCAGCCAGGGCCAGCTGGGTTCTCGTGCTATCATCATTGTCTCTGCGCAACACTAGAGGGCGCGCATGTATGTCCCTGTGCGCGCGGTGATGAGCGCGTTGTTTGAATGCAGGGACTATGTCGCGGCAATATTACCACAGGACTTTCCAGTCACACGAGATCAGTAAATGGAGGTTGCATTCACTATGGAAGAACTTCATGCAGCATTAAACACTTGCAGGCGTTCATCGTCACCAGGCCCGGAGGGAGTGACCTATGCTGCCCTACATCACCTAGGCCCGATGGCACAATGCTGTCTCTTGGACATTTTCAATAAGTATTGGCGTGATAGAACAGTGCCTTATGAGTGGAAGTGCGGTCGCCTGGTGCCTTTGTTGAAGCCCAGAAAGTCTCCACTGGATCTGGCATCATACCGGCCTATAGCACTATCAAGATGCGTCCGCAAGGTCATGGAGAGGATGCTGCTTACACGCATGGAATGGTACCTGGAACATTATAACATCTATCCTGATGCTGTGGCTGGCTTTCGACAAGGTCGGTCTTCAATCGATAGTGTCATTGACTTAGTGACCTCTATTTCGCAACACAAAGCTGAGAAGTGGCTGTTGGCAGCTGTGTTCTTAGACGAGAAAGGTGCCTATAACAACGTGACTCATGAGGCTGTTATCAAATGCTCTAGAAGCAGCTGAACTTGGAGGTCGTGTCTTTCGATGCGTAAGAAGCTACCTCACAAAGAGATCTATGTTCGTTCTATCTGAAGATGGCTCTACGAATAAGCATTTCACAAGTCATGGGGTGCCCAAGGCAGCGTTTTGAGTCCGACTCTTTTCAACCTGGTTTTGGTGGGGCTCACCAAAATGCTGCCACAGACGGCTTTATATATCTCTCTACGCTGATGATATCTGCATTTGGGCTTCTGGCGTGACACGGCCTCAAGTGCGCGCAAAGATACAGAAGGCGGCAACAATGACATTGGCATAACTTCGCCAGCATGGTTTGACTATCGCCACAGAAAAATGCGCAGCAGTAGCGCTTACACGTAAACCGATGTCTTTTTACCCATTGTGCATCGATGGCAGATCTATCACGCATAAGAGCAGTCATAGATTATTAGGTGTCATCGAAGATTATGACCTAACCTAGAGCCCACATGCTGCATACCTGTAGAAAAAGCTCATTGGAAGTGAGAATTTATTGAAGTTCATTGTCAGAAAATCATGGAGCCCATCCGCGCACTCTATACTGCAGCTTTATACAGCCCTCTTTCTCCAACTTCTCCGGTACAGCCGTTTTGACCTGTCCAACACGTGCAAGACTAACATCCGTGCAACACAGAGCGTACAATCCTAAGCACTTCGGATACGTCTTGGCCTTCCAAAATGCTCACCAAACGTGGCAACTATTGTTATCGCACAAGAACAGCCAGTCATAACGCATATCATCGTCCACACGCTGAGAGCGCACATTCAGCATTTATCACAGCTTCCGTCACATCATTTAGCGTGTTTGACAGCGTGGAGGCCCCATTCTTCGTTCTGTGGTATTGTGACGAAACATCAGGACACATTACCACCTCGCTTCACACTTTCGATGCGTCCAGCAGCTGCGTTGTGGACTCTCCGTCAACTTGACGTGCACTTATAGGTTCCTAGAATCGTTAAGAAGGTATGTATGTCATCGCTAGCTTTGAAGCAATTGCCTTTGCGTCTGTTGGACGAAAGGTACTTTGACCGCATACATGTTAGCACCGCTGGCTCCACTAATTCCAACAGCTCTACAGGAGCAGTGGTTTTCCCATCTGGTAGTGTGTTGCTTCAATACAATTTCTCTCACACCACGACGTCGAGAGCAGCAGAACTCGCAGCGCTTGAATGTGCAGTAAAGTACATTCTTCGGCAGCAACCTAATCAAAGGCCATCTATGCGACTCGAGGTTAGTCTTACAGATACTACTGTTCGTTATGCAGCATGGGTCACACGAACAATCAGTATATCAGATAAGGCACGACTACCACGAAGCGCTCTTCGAAGGTCACGATATTGCGCGGTCATTGCCGAATTGTCGGCTATGACCGCGCGGATCAATCTGCTCGATCGGCTCATGACCAATACCTGCGTACGCCCATACCACTCTTGAGAACAGACGCTGCAAGGTGACTACATTCACTTGCTCGCCGTATGACTGTCCTACAATGGAATACGCCGGGTATTCTTTCGACCCAAACTTGCAACTTCGTTTGCCATCCGGGCTCCCACGATGCGCTGAAACGTTGCTGTGCCGCATGAGGTTTGGTGTGGCATTTACGAATGCGTATTGTCGTCCCCTTGGAATGGCGAGCAGTTCGGCATGCAACTTCTCCGCCTGCGAGGAGACGCTTGAGCACATTTAATGCCACTTCGCAGCATACAAGTCTGATCGACGTATTATGGAAGCCGAGCTCTGTCAGCTGGATTCACGGCCGCTTACAGAAAAGAAGATCCTGGGACCTTGGCCGACGGTTTCACATACGCGCAAAGCCACGAAAGCAAAGTTCGCGAGCGCTTGTGAAAGAACAGTGTGAGACCGTGCTGTGTAGTCTCGAGCTGACTATTCATCCTTCTCTTTCTTACTCCTTTACATTAAGGCTTTTGCAAACGCGGATGTACCCTACTTTGAAAATGTTACACATCATGTACCCTGACCTATACCCAAGTAATCTTTGTCCACATTGTGGGGAAATAGCTTCATTGGAACACATGCTCTGGCAGTGCACCAAATTCGCTCATTTATCGCACATCACCTCTGCCAGATGGGAGGCGGGAATCCGCAGCTCGTCCTTGGCAGATCAGCTCTGGGCTGTCCACCAAGCCCGCGAGGCGGCTGAGGAGCTTGGCATCTCAGTCCCCACGTGGGAGCTGCCCGCAACACAGTGATCTGTGTTTTGGAGGACCAAATAAAAGTTCATTCAATCCAATCCAATTTCTTACTCCTGTTCAGTCCTATCTCTTTCCTTTATTTTATTCCTCCGTTCCCCCACCCAAAGTGTAGGGTAGCCAACCGAGCCAAGCTTGGTTAACCTCCCTGCCGTTCCTCTCTATCTTTCTTTATCTCTTTTGACTTTTGTATAGTGTCACCACTGCATACGCGTCAGCGAACGGACTGACAATTTCTCGTCTCTTTCTCTTCTCTCTCTCATCTTTATACATCCTTTTCCATTTCCCCAGCGCCAACCTAACCTCCATACTTTCTCTCTTGTTTTTCCTCCTCCTCCTCCCACCTGAACAAGTGGTTTTCTTTACTTCTTCGTTTTTTTATTTCTGTAGATGAAAATTATGTTTTACATTTATCAGGACACAGTTGATAAAACTTTATTGAAGGAAACGTTACATTTAAAAGAAGTATTCTAAACGCAAGATATGCTAATGCGGTAATCTTATTGTTCTTAGCATCTTCATCTGAAGGCTTCTGGGTCTAAAGTGACATGTGTTACCCAATTCGCGCAAAATGAATTCATTCTTGTTCCACCCCTTAAATAATGTGTTATGTGTTACATGTAAGCATTTGCATTGTACACAAAGGTGAAGCGATGTTGTAAATGGGATGCCTTTGTTTCACCCTTCAATGATCTCGATAGAAAGTCATGTACTTCGCGCTATTTTTATTTCTCTACCTTTACCCGATCTTCGACTGCAGGGAGAAGTTCACTCTGAAGCTTCGCTTCCGCTCAGACATCGAGGAGCTTGTGCTGTACCAGCCTACGCTAACAGTTAAGTGAAATATGCAGGTTTGCTAGACTGCATGTGTGGTTTATGAAGATGTTGCTACTGCTGTTTTTACCAACCAATGACAAGAGTCTGACATGTAACATCGCAAATACAAGATGTGCACAAATTCATAACTGATATATATGACATAGCGTCTGTCGTAATGACATCGTGATGATGTATCATGTCTGCGGAGCATTACCCGTATTTACTTCAAACGACGCACACTACTGCTTTGAAACGAATCATCTGAGACCGGGCTACAAAACAAAGGCCGCCCAGAAAGTATCATGCTAATAGGCGACTTCAGACCTGTTCTCTACGTTGTGGCCTCTAAACAAGTCTAACGGCGCTTTATTGTAGACTACAGAGCGTTGAATAGAACGTACCGTTCAGGATGGCAGGTTATGCCGTTTAGTGAGCTTATTCACAGGCGGATGGCATTTTTTGTTGGTCGCTGCAGCAGACAAACAACTCAAACTTAAACAAGCGGTGGCGAAGTCCTTGTTTTAAGGGCGAAGCTCCTTACGCCATGGGTCGTATGTCCCGGTGTCGTCGTCGTAGTAGTAAGCAGTTTGCAAAGTTTGCAATCAGTTTGCAACCAGTTGAGAGGGGCGAAGCGTCCATCCGTCTGTGTGTCCATCTGTCCGTCCGTCTGTATGTCCACCGTCCGTCCAGGCGTCCATTCGTTCGCCCGTTTGCTCGTCCGTCTGTAAGTCCGTCCGTGATTGATGACCGACTAGGGTGATTAACCTCCCTGCGGAGAGCTTCGCCCCACTCGTCATCATTCACCTCGGTCCTCGTGGATATGCTCTATTTATTTTTCGTTTCGCGAATAAACGCCTCGAAAGTGTTGAGTGGCCACGGTAACAGGATAAGACAAGCAGAGCGCATGGGGAAATCTACTCACCAAAATAGAGCGAGCTCGCAACTAAAAGCTGCCATTGGGAGTGACGCAACTCGTTCTGAAATACTCGACCGAACGCAAACTGGACAGCGCCTCAAAAGTAAAAGAATGGCTGTGCGAGTGTGACTAGAGACCACAAATAAGGAAAAAGCCCCGAGTCGGCCATCCACAAATAAGTTTGTCTTCGACGGGAAAATGAACATACGTTCTCCATATCGACCACCGCAAATATTTTCTGCCTCATCTCAACGCTTTATCTCAAATAAAAAGTTTACATTTTACTTACGTTACAAAAATTTGGTCAGCTTGATTCTTGCGTTGCGTACTGCTACGTCAGAATATGTCTACACAGCAAAGAGTCGCATTTCCTCATCGAAGATTTTTTTTGTGCACAATAAAATATCGGACGATATTTACACGTCTTCAGACATTTCAGAAATATGCTTGGCTTCTCAGCAGCTATTCTATAGACTTGGAGCACCACTGGATGTGTTACGAAATGTTTGTGTTGGTGGTGTTACAAAGCACGTAGTCATACTATTTGCCCGTGCCAATTTGTCACAAGCGCTGTACGTGTGCCTTTTGGTCAACGACCTTTATCTTTCATTCGAAAAAATGGCTGAATGCAAGTTATGCACACTTCAATATTCGTACTTGTCGATGGCCATGGTTCGGCCCTAAAATATGCAAACCAGATTCAAAGTGGTTAACCACCCAACATTTTCTTTGCTATTTATCTCCATCGTTAAGAGATGCCTTGTCATAGCTCTTCCTGCCCAGCCTCGTTTTGTTGAAATATATTAAAGATTCTCTTCAAGTAAACTAACTATAAGGAACAATAGCTAACTCAAGAACACCTTCTCTCTCATTTTTCTTTTTTTTACCTCGTCGCGTAGCGGATCGAGCTGCTTGCGTACGCGGGTGGGTACCTGGGCATTTGGCTCGGAATGTCTGCGCTCGGCTTTCTCTTGAATCTGCATGGCAGAGCGTATTTACACAAGTACGTAGCCGTGATACCATATCTCCCTTTTCTTATCACTGCATGCTATGAATATGTGTTAATGGCAGTATCTTAAGTGCGAGCGATTCAATGCAACTTCGACACTCTCCACTAAAATTTCAATAGGCTCACCAACCGTAACTGATCCGCAGGTAAAGGTTTCACCATAGGCGGGCGCACGGGGGGGGGGGGGGAGGGCAGGGGGGCGCACTGACTACACTACTAAGAGAAGGGAACGCAAACTCTGGCCCCCACATTGGCATAATAAGGGGAGAGTGCTGCTACTCAGGGGGAGGGTGCCGAAAATGAACTCCATACATTTGCATAATAGGAAAAGGGCGCACTGGGACAATAATATGGCAATAATGTATTACCGTAATTGCGTTAGTGAACAGTAGATAGATATGTGGGGTTTAACGTCCCAAAACCACCTTATGATTATGAGAGACGCCGTAGTGGAGGGCTCCGGAAATTTCGACCACCTGGGGTTCTTTAACGTGCACCCAAATCTGAGCACACGGGCCTACAACATTTCCGCCTCCATCGTTAGTGAACAGTAGTCAATTATTTATTAAATACAAAGCAAACAAGATCCTTACCGTTTCATTCTTCTTATTGTTTATCTTACAGAAGAGAAATCCAGAAGATTGTTAATGCCTTTTTTACAAGAGGCGAACAAAATCTAAGGTAAGAAGGTCTCATATCATCTTGTCTAATGTGTGATTATAAACGTTGCCGAATTTACTTCTTAGTACGAAATATTTGTGGTAAGAAATAAATGTTCACACTTCAAGTCACCACGTGTACGTAAGTGATCGCCAGTGAGAACTACTTAACGCAAGTCTTTTTTAAAGCTTGCCTAGATGTTTCCTTGTAGTCTCCAGATTATTGTTGATTGTCAGGACTGATTCATATTGATGAATTTTGGTGATTGATTGATCCGTTAGACCTGAAGTCTGGAAAGAGAGCCGTAGATATAGAAATAACTCACAACGTAGGGTTGCGAACTAATCTGACAGTGTGGAATTTTTTAACGTATACGTCTGATTCTAACTAAAAAAACGCTATGTCTGTTTTGCTTCGATCAAATCAAAATGCTCTCGTCACGACAGTGATCAAATCAACGACAACCTGCAGCATACAGAATGAAGTAGTCAAAACTCAGCCGCCCGGTTAAAAAAACTGGCTTCGGTGACGGATAAGAGAAAACATTTTCACGTGAGTGCCCAACCAATGTTTTCAAGGTCACAAGCGTTGTACCGCAGAAAACTTCCCGTCACTCCATATACCAGTTCCTAACGTCGAAAATGAAAGCGCGTTTTTAAGTTTTTTTTAAAATGTAAGAAATGTCTCATTTTAGATTTTCAGATAAAGGAAACGTGCGTAAAGTTTATAGGAATCTCTTACAATGTTTATGTAGGTGAAAATAAAATATACTTGAATATATTTTGCCAAATAAGGGAAAGAGAGTAAAAAATTAGCGGGCTATTTTCTAAAGCTCTTCTTGCCTACGGATGCTGTTTTGGCACATGGTGGACGGAACGGGATGTCATTAGGAGCCACAGTTAAATGGTCTATAATGTCGCCTACAAGAAATGCGTGACGTCACATACTTCCAAGGTGTGTTAGGGCTCCTTAAGACATCGCCTTGTCCCGCGTTCGGTGGCGTGCACGATCATAGCACCCATGCAAAAACATCTGTGAAAGCACCTGTGGCGGTTAATGGAAGTTTAAAAGAACAAAATAAAAAGGTCAAACTGAATAAAAGGCCACAAAGCTGTAATAACACTGACATTCATCTAGCCATCAGTCAAAGCATATGACAGAGTAGAACGTTAACAAGCGCGAAATAAAAGGCTCCAAATCAGGACAAAATAGAAGGTCACAACACTATAAAAGCGGCAAAAACAGCCACACCAATGACATATGAACAAACCAAAACATTTTCAAACAATAACAAACAAAATAAAAAGTCACAACACCATGAGAACACCAACATTTAGCCACACATCAATGAACGGAGATACCAGAACAACAGGTTAACAAACAAAACGAAAGATTGTTAGCCAGAACAAAATATAAAGCCATGAATCATGATCCAATGTAGATTGCTTCGCCCCGTCATCAGCCCTTACTTCAGGAATATGCGTGCATTTTCTTTTTTGCAATCACAAGTAAAGTATTTGAGACCAATATTTATATTTCCAGAAAGTATGAATAAAATTTTAAGTTTGAGTTTGATCTAACTTCATTATTTTCCTTTTTGCAGACTGAGAAAAAAACCAAGATGGACTGATCCCGTGATTCGTATCCGTTAAGCAATACTCAGCAGAGGCACGTGCTTCGAAAACACACAAAAAAAAACGCACACGCACAAATAATGGGCAACGTGATTTAAACTCAAATACAGAGACCTCAGTCACAGTGGGCATAAAAATGTTGTGAAACGAATAAAATATAAAATATTTATTGCTTGAAAACCAGCATTATACAAATTATGTGTAAAGCTGTACGACGGAGGGTGGGGACCTGTTTTCATGCACTCAGTATCTTTTTTGTATGCATATTAATTTCCATGTATAGATTCAAAGTGAAGTTGATACGCATTGCGAATAGCAAGGGAGTAATGCGACAGTCATTGTGTAAATGGGTGAATTCAGTGACACCAATATATGCTCGTAATGCGTGCTATATATACTTGATCAGACAAATGATAGATCATTTGAACAACGGCGTTACTTTAGATCATGGCTACGAAGAACTTCTGCACGCTTTTCCCAACCAGGTGGAGCAATAATTAATTGAAGTTAGACAACGGCGCTTAAAGTCGATGAAGTTTCGACAACAGTGGTAAAGCGATTTCATTTTCCTTGTACATGGTCGTGGCAACTGCAACGTTTACCGAAGTTGTATTCGTCTGCGATTAGTACTCGTCCGGGTAGGGCACTCTTACATGTGCAGTAGCTGAGCCTAATCGATGAAAAAGCGCCCGTGGGACTAATGGTCGCTTCTTCGCCAAAAATATTTCGAATTTATAACATCGATAATTGTTACGTCTTAGCCCGTCTCGCTATCGACCGGCAGTTATTTTCGAGCCTATAAGAGTAAATGCGAATGGAATTACGAACATGCTTGATCAGTTAATCCCAACTATTCTCACCTAAAACCCCCACAAAGACGCACACAAAAAGATCGTTGTTCGAACAATAAACTTTCGGTGCAAATGCTGCTCATGACCATTATCGCTTTTTCATCAAATTTTCCTCGTGATTTTGTAGTTGGCTTAGTTGTGATGTTGCTGTTTCTGTTTACACCAGCGGCGAGAAGCTGACCGCACTACTTGGCAAACTAACAGTACCGATAATATTTTTACAGCGAAAGCGGTTATCGGACCAAAACACGGGTCACGTGTGGCACCGTTGCAGTAAATAAGAAACACCACTGACACAATGAGATTCGAACCGGGGTTCACTGTGCGCCAGCGCAGTATTCAACCACTGAGCCACGCCAGTGTTCGAACTTGTTTCTAAACTGGCCTTAGGCAGGCTTGATTTTCGGAAAGGAATCGTGATAATATGAGTAACAAACGCTTTAGAACATCGAAGGAACAACTGCAGGCGTCACACGATGTGAATTGCATAACGAATGAGTTGTCCACAATGCTCAGTCCCATTAGAAAACTTGTTCCTAATTATTTTTTAACTGTGGCACATACCCACATCTGGCACAATTCTTCACCGTATTCAGCCACTACATAAAAAACTGCCCGAAATTCCTATTCCCAACAAGTGTGTGGCGGATACCACGTTTCTCTAAAGAAAGAAGAAGGATATCATAGGTAATGTGGGCCTACTACACAAAAATTATGATTATTTATGGCGGAGTGAGTACCTAGCAGCGCGCTTGTAGCAGTTACCCAAAGAGTGTTTAGAAAGGCTCTGACAGGCCGCTTTTATAGGTTTCGCTGTGACTGTGCTGCGCGTTCTGCGCAGGCTCGGTGTTTTGTTAATTCAAGATATTCCTGAATGCTGTCTTCTCATTGACGTTTCATTACTTTGAAATCTTTAAAATGACCACTGAATGATGATTTAGCTGTATCTGTCATCCAAACAACTATAAAAAGGTGAGAAGATAGTATACATGTCCATACAACACTTAGTTTAGATCGTTTACGCCTGCAAAAAATTACGGATAGCAAATATACGTAATGTCTATGAGGATGTTAACCAATAAATTATTTGCTACAAATGGCACGACATCACTGAAAATCACATCGCTTGTGAGCGATTTATCAGTTAAAAGTCTTGCGTTGCAATCTTTGTTGTTCCCATGATTATGCAGATGCACTGTCACATGTCGCAGTTGTTTAAACTACAGTGCTCAGCAGATGACAATTACTGGATCAATCTAACGGCCTTTGGTCTTGAGCCTGCAATTAGAAAAAAACTAATTAGAAGGCTATGTTCATTGTTAAGCACTAAGAAAAAATGCTAAAGAAGAAGCTGTGATGAGCATAAGCAGATGCTTACTGGAACTGTGGAAGGATTTTTTCCCTCCCAATGTCACACTAAGGATATAAGCTATACCAGACGCTCAAAATTTATTATCGTTATTAGTATCCTTCGGATAGAAAAGTGGTGAATGGCGCTGGCAAAATATGACTTATGATCGTCAATTTATATGCGAACAGAAATCAAAGAGCCTTTCCCACGAAAAATCACGTTGCATTGCGAAGAAGCCATTTCGATACTAAGCCATGAGTCCCTAAACTTCACTACACACAGTACAAAAATAGTTGCAGAATGGCAAGATAAAAATACACATGCAATTAATAGCTTTCGTCTATTATTCCTTGCCTCAAGAACCTACACTCAAGCACCACACATTACTCACCATGTCATGCTTTTTATACTTGCTAGGTCGGTGTTTACACAATTTTTCCGTGCTAAGCCTGTGAAAGAGAAAACAATTCACGCAAGAAACCGTAACTACGTAAACACCGTACCAGACAACAGTGCGCAGAAAAATGGCGTGCTTGCCATAAGGTGCCATGGACATATGTCAAAAGAGCCGTAATGAAATGGAAAGACACGACAGTAACTAGACTGCCGTAAGATGCACGTAAGCTTATGAGTTCACATTACGAATTCGCGATGGCGTCGTTGGTTGGGGACTCTAGTAGAACCCGCTGTTGCACTAGTTGGTGCACGTCTTGATTAAATAGTCAACGTCGCGCCGAATGAACAACCGCACAGAGAAAGAAACACACTATTGGCGACTCCACTTATACGATAGCATATTCATCACCTGGCCGTCTAGGGCGGACATACAGGTTTCACAAGTGCAATTTAATAATGATAATAATAGAATAATGTTACCAAGTGGTTTACGTCCCAAAACCACAATATCAGGACGTCGTATGTAGTGAAGGATGTGCTGACATCACACAGCTCATGGGCCTCCATACCATTTCTATTTAATCGAAATGCGACTGCCACGGCCGAGATTCATCTCGCGACCTTCAGCAGCCGAGAACCCTAACGACTTCTCTACTGGGGCCGACTAGGGCAATTTAAACCAATTTCATTTTATAGTCCCGTTGTTTTTGCCGAAGGAAACGAGTAACTTGCTATTAGCATTGTCATTTTCACTGACATGTAACTTTTCTCTGTAAAACATGTAACCTGAAAAAAAAAAAAATCATGAGCGTTGGGAAAACTGCGTGTAAAAGGAACTTTGATAACTACTCACAAACAAGCGGTTCCTTTTAATGTCTCTCTTTTTTTCTTCCCTGGTTTCATTCATGTCTGCACTTCTGCTGTTACAGGTGAGCTTCGCAAAGCTTGGTATCTGCTCAAGTGTCGCAGTTCCTGTTAAGTACGGCTTGCATAACCTAACTCGGGTATATGAGTAGTTTATTGAGATATGCTAGCTGCAAGTCGTCACAGTAAATATGGCGTTTTGGTTGAAAGGCCCTTGAGAAGGCATCTTCAAAAAATGTACGAGATGCTGTTTGGGCTAGGTTTGGCTGAGTCTGATGTTTTGTTGATTAGGTTTTCATGCATGCTCACACACAAAGAAAAGGTTATTTAATAAGTGTTGGGGTTTAACGTCCCGAAACCCCCATATGTTTATGAGAGACGCCGTAGGGGGGGGAACTCCGGAAATTTAGACCATCTAGGGCCCCGTAACATGGACCTAAATATAAGCACATGGACCTCAAGCATTTTTGGCTCCATCGAGAATGCGGCCACCACGACCGGGATCGGATCCCACGACCTGCAGGTCAGCAGCCGAGTGCCTCAACTACTCGGACACCGTGGCGGGTCACAAAGAAAGAGTTCGGTGCAAGCACTAGCGCGAGGCATCAACGTCATTTGTCAGATCTATACGCCATGTTGTTGGTGTATGCATATATCTAAAAAAATGTTTTGGCTGTAATGTTTCAAAGGGCTGTAAAAACGACGATTGTCTTACCTGCCATCGATATACACACTGTAACCGCCGGAATAACGATGCAATCAATCCACTGTCTCTCATCCATGGTGACGCTGAAATTGAACGGCAGGTACACTCCCAACACGCTGTAACACTGGTAAAGAAAGCACGGTGAGCACATCGCACCAACGTTCTCCTCCTCAAACTGCCTCCGAATGATGCAAGGACGCCGTTGCCGCATTTGTGAGCATTACGTCCTTCACCACTGCAAGAAAGCTGATGTAAAAAACCGAAACACAGACATTTTAATGGAAAGTTTATTGTGCTTATTCAAGAAAACTGTATAGTCAAATTTATTCATCACGATGAACTCTGTGGTGTATTCGTAAGTTTAGTGCGTTGTCTCCGAGAGCTAGTTAAGTGTTGCTCATGGCGCTGTCTTCAACAGCAGGGTCTTTAAGTTGAAGTATAGTTAAAGTGGCTCGTATTTCACCCGAAACAACTTGTTGCCGATGTTCGCTGTGGTAGTACAAGACATTGCAAGTCGTCATCGATCATGTTAGGCTGCTCGCGGCTGAACGGAATTTTCATCAAAATAGATGATTTCGCGAGATATTGGTTAAAGACGTTTGTCCTTTGTACTTGACTGGGCCACCTGCGTGTCAGTGTATCTGTATGAGAAGAAAATTAAGAAGTTTTAAAACTCGCATGACCTACATGCTTAGAATAAAATTAAGCATATAAAACAGCACTACGGTAAATACGAACAAGGAAAAAACAGATGCCGATTGACGGCAAAGCTTTTATCGTGCGTGCACTAATAGGGGATTATTAGGCGTTGTTAAGTGTGGCATCGGTCGGGAGCGTGGCCGAGTACGTTGGTTTAGGTAACCCACCAGCCTCTTCGGTGGCGTGGGTTTGTATTCCATCGTGGCCTGAAGCTTTTTTTCTTTCTTTCTGTCTATTCACTTGCTCCGCTTACAAAACTACAATGTCCTCAACTGTTACCCTCCCCCCCCTCCCCCATTACTCCTGAAATTCAAACGATGGGGGGGGGGGGGTGTTTTACCGGGAATAAATACTGAAAGTAGGTGTTTGTTAGAGCCTTCAACAAGTGCTCCCTCTCTCTTCCCGAAAAAAATTCCTGGCTACCAGCAGGAGTTTGAGGCACGAGTTTCTTCGAAGGTGTGGATTAGAATCCCACTACTGCAACATGTTCATAGTTATTTGCCTGTTCGTTTGTTCTGCTTATCGGTGGTCGCACTTTCAGCTTCGGCTGTATGCCAGTAGTGAGGCCGCAATTTACCGTATCTCGGCATGGCAGCTGGCCCGGCAAGCCTGGCTGGCACTTTGAAATATCTTGAAACACCCGTGCAGGGACACGAAACTGCACTTTCGAGAACAATCTGCTCAACTGCGCGGTAGGATGAACATATGCAATGGATGAAAGTCGTCAATATGGCTTCCCGCGCAACTGTCCGCAACATATTACTTCCGAATAATTTGTGGTACGCGATACAGGTTCAGTCCCCGTCAGGAGTTTATATTCATATATTTCACCGCCTAATCTTACTGCTTATGTGGGGATTCACGGGCGGCACCGAAGCGGTGCTGATCTCCTCTTGCGAGTGCGAAGCGAGTGTTCAGGATTGACTCGCCTTATTTAACGATATATTGTTAGCCTTTTTTTCTTCTTAAAGAATATACAGCGCCCTTGACAATTATGCAGAATTATCAGAGCTGGAATACTGTGCCAGCTTAAGCTTGCCTCATTTCCATCTTGAGGATTGGCACTTGGATTTGCTTCTCTGTGACAGCTTGCTTTTCATTTTCAATCAATCATTTATACTATAAGGCGAGCTGACATTATACATATTTGTCAGTACTGATTAAGAAAGCAATCAGTAGCTTTTTTTAGAGTGGTTTTAATTTGCAGTTAGTAGAGTCACTCTTCCGATGACCAGAATGAGACCAATTATTTGGAGACGTAGAGGAAAGACCTTACAGATTCTAAACTGTATGATAAAGTTAATAAAAAACTTCACTACTTCTGGCTAAAAAGCTTACAAAAGTAAAAAAAAATTATGCTGTGACCAGGATTCGAACCTGGGTTATTGCGGCCACAACGCAAGGTACTAACCACTATACGATCACGGCTGTCCGGCTGGACGGGTGCTAGCGCAGCAAAAACCGATCCAGACTCGGAGCAGTAATGAAACTGACTCGCTAAAGTAGATCACTATGAGCGATGCACAAGAAGGCGCAATTATAAGAAAGAAACAAAACGCTGGACATGATGGAGTGTATTGGCTTTTATCCTTCGTGAAGTGAGCTTCGGTAGCATCGTACGTAGAATTGAACAATTTGGTTAATAAAACAGATAAATACTCGGTCAAATACAAAACGTTGCTCTGTACAGGAACGGCTACCTCTCAATTCATGGCAACGATGGTTGTTTTTTTATTGCGAAATTATCAGCCACTCTAGTGATATAAGCATGAAAAAGATTTTAGAGGGACAAGCTACAAAATCAAGAAAGGGGTCAGGTGTGTCTGATCGCTGTCGCCGTCTTTGCCGCAAAAGGAATTGTGATTCCTTAACTCGATGGTGCGATAACATGTGTACACGTTGCGTGGTACGAAAAGGCATGTATAAGCATAGACAGATTGCTGGAATCAACTGTGTGGGGATTTTCGTTTCCCCCACTGCGTTTCAACACTACTGCTGCATACAACAAACGCGTGATCACTATCGCATTCCAAATAAGTAAACTTTTTTTTTTGTAAAACTGAATTCTGCTCAGGGCACCGCACGCTTACGAAGTTCTCCTTTTCACGCACACTAAAAAAGAAATGAAACCCGAAAAATGAAGAAGGCGCCCAACGAGGAGTTCAAACCCACGAACTTGAGATAAAGAGTCACATGCTCTACCAACTAAGCTACCCGGGCTGTACATCAGGGGTATTTTAAAATTTTTGGTGTGAGTACAGGGCACAGATGTTTGCCAAGACAATCGCATCCATGGTAATTGAACACTGCGCGGCAACCTGATACGAGATTATATATATATATATATATATATATATATATATATATATATATAGTATAGCAGGCGGTGCGCTGCGCCCCCCCTCCCCTTATTATTTTTTTCACAGCTGATCGTGCCACGTCGACCACGTGCCACGATGGGGACGCTACGCTTCCGCTATCTGTGTCAGCACAAGACATATCGTTCGGACTCGTGTACATGTGACGAATAAACGTCACAAGGGTGGCTTATCGGGTACGTCGGATATGCTACAGCTATATACGCCTGGAAGGCAGCTTTATCGACGCAGTTGGAGCGAATTAAGCGTGACTCGCGCGTACCTGTAAATAGGACCCCAACGATCAGCCACCGTCGCTTGCAGGGCCCCACCCGCAATAAGCACAAACGACCAAATTTCCAAATAATGAATGCTTATGCCGGGTCCCATTTACAGGTCATCTACCAGAAAGACGCCGTCTTATCCGTTTAGGGGAAAAATCACAGCATATCCTCACAGTGAATTATGATAAGTGGGGCGAAGCGTCTGTCCGTCCGTCCACCCATCCGTGCGTTCGTTCGTCCTCCCGTGCGGCCGCCCGTTCATGCGTCCATGTGCCCATCCTTCCGTCGGTGCGTCCATATGTCCCTCCATGCATCCGTTCATGCATCCATCCGTTTGTTCATCCATTCATATGTTAGGTGTCTGGCTGTCTGCCTGCCTGTCTCTGTCCGTCTGTCCATCTGCCTGTATGTCTGTCTGTCTGCCCATCCGTCCGTCCGTATGTCTGTCACTAGCATCATTGCCACCTGCTGAGTGAGTCATACAACTAGGTGGTTACGAACTAGTCACAGACATGCAAGGACAGACCCAAGGCTCTAGAAGCTTCGCCCCTAAAAAATTGATACCGACCTCCTCCCTGGGTAGAGTTGGAGAAGTTAACGGCAACATGAGCTCCGAGCACTGCACCCTGGTTTCGGCGCATGTGGAGCAGTGTACACCAGTGTTTCTATCTGATTGTTCATGTCCGGCCACCAGACTGACTCCCGAGCTAAAGCTTTGTATAGGTTGATACCTCGATGCCCATCATAGATGAGCATAACCGTGCCGAAGGGCAGACGGCACGACGATGCGGGAATCACGGAGAAGCAAGTCCTCACAGACGCTGAAGCCCCCTTGGTTTCTACCGGTACCTCTTCACATGGAGAGGCATGTGGGACTGCCGAGGCCAGACTTTGGAGCAGTATTGAAGTAGAACTGCATTCGCCATCGTTGGCTTGGGCCTAGCGTAGGGGATCAACCTATAATGAGATGATGTCTGAGAAGAAGCGAACGACTTCATGTGCGAGGTGTTCTATTTATTAAACCCGGGTGGATGAAGGAGACTCCGGCGGTGGAATAAAACATGTATCGGCACTTGCTAACAGCATCCCCGGTACGTAGAGTACTTGGTACTGGAAGTGCATGAGCTTCCAGTGAAACCGCTGGATTCCCGTTGGCAGAAGTTCAAACCATAACACTACAGAGGCCGCCAGTGGTTGATAGTTGATTTGTGGGGTTTAACGTCCCAAAACCACCATATGATTATGAGAGACGCCGTAGTGGAGGGCTCCGGAAATTTTGACCACCTGGGGTTCTTTAACATGCACCCAAATCTGAGCACACGGGCCTCGACATTTCCGCCTCCATCGGAAATGCAGCCGCCGCAGCCGGGATTTGAACCCGCGACCTGCGGGTCAGCAGCCGAGTACCTTAGCCACTAGACCACCGCGGCGGGGCCTTGATAGTTCATCTCGAGAAAAAACAGAAGTCCATGAACCTATACCTAAAGCCTTTGCACCACCCAGCTGCTTGCCAAAGCTTCTTTTTCTGTTTGGCTGTACCAGCATTCCGTGAATGTGAAGGAGCGCGATGCAAAAGCGACGGCGTGAAGAAGTACTGCACCGAGACTATAACAGTGGGCGTCAGGCGAGATCGTGGCCTTATATGTGGCGTTGAACGAAGCCACGCAGAGGTCTGAACCCAGTGGCTTTTCTAAGTTCGGAGAAGGCGGACTGCTGCGCTGGGCCCCAAGTCCAGGCAAAGTTCTTGAGCAGATGCTCAGATCGGCGCAGCAATCTCCAAAACATGTGGTAAGTGTCTGATGTGGTTCACAAGGTCCAGTAGACGACGGACTCCAGCGACATCTTCAGGTGGAATCATGGCGCGTATCACCACAACCTTCTCTCGGTCAGGAGAAATGCCTTCTGCGCCGACTAGGACGCCCAAAAACTTACACCCTAGAAGTGGCGAACGAACACATCGTGCGGTTGAGCGTGACTTCTGTCTTTGCTATAGCCGGTGCACGACTTGTCGGAGACGGTGGTAATGTTCGGTGCGTGTCCTCCAAAAGATTAGGAGGTCGTCTAGTATGTTCACCACACCTGCTTGGCCGTCCTGGATTCGGAGCATCTGCAGCTGGAAGTGCTTCGGTGCTGACGTGATCCCAAATGGTAGCTGGAGGAAACAACAGCTTTGAAATGGGTTTATAAATGTGGTGAATTCCTTGGACTCGGAAACAGCTTGAACTGGCGAAAGCTTGACCTGGTGTCTACCTTGGAGAAAGCCGTAGCCTCCCCCAGCAATTCGAGACATCGTTCCACTGTAGGGAGCACGTGACGCTCTCGATGAATCACCTTATTGAGGCGAGTCAAGTCCACATACAATCGATAACCGTCTAAGACCTTGGTTAAGGTTAAGGATGTTGTAGGTAGCCAGCGGATCTAGCCTTGCCTAATTTGCAGGCAATTGCCCCGCCCGAACGACAACGAGTCCAACACATCAGTTAGTGGGTGTGTCCACTCAATGAATCAAGCCCTCTGTTTCGAGCTTGTCTGGCTCAGTATTTACGACGTCGGGGAGTGGCAGTGCTATGCGCCGGTGTACGCTTAAGGAGAAAGGCGGAGTCTTTGGTTGCAGCCTGATAGTGTAGGCTTCGGAAAGCGTCCCAAGTCCTCGGAAGAAATTTAGGTATGTACAAAAGTTGTCTGAGGGCTGTAAGTCCTCGCGACTTCGTCGACAAGCGTACAGACACCCAGGGCTTGGATTGCCAGGAAGCCTAGCAGCGAGACTGTCTTGGTTGCCTCGACGTAAAGAAGCTGGCCGCGCCGTGACAAGGTAGCGACGTAAGGGTTTATGACCTGCAGGTTTTGGTTGCCCGGGTCTTTTAACCCATTTTTTGGTGTTTCGAGGCTTTGAGGGAATGCTGGAGTGCGTACCGGGTACTGCCGAAACTCCCCGCAGGAGTCCACTTTAAAGAAAAGTGGGCACCCATAGACGAGTATCTCGACAAACTTCGCGTTCAGGCGCTCTCCTGTAACAGCATGCCACTCGATGGACCTGGCCGAAGGCTTTCGTATGTTCCTCCTATTTACGTTTACACGTTTCTTTTTGTAGCGCACGTTCTCGAAATGACTATTCTTGCGGCAAATGTTAAGGACGCTCGGCGAGCCGTGCAGTCGGCACGAGGGGGTTACGCTCACCCGAAGAATGGGCTCAGCAGTCGCGTTGTATTTCTTATCAGCTGCACGCTTGCGAGCGCTGTCAACGGCGAACGACGATGCTTTTTCCGACTCACGCTCTCTGCGCATGTGCGTCTTCTTTCTTTCGAACATACGTCAGTGCTTCTTGCAGCGTCATTTTCGGGTTCCGGCAAAGCCTGTCCGAGAGCTCGTGACCGAACATGAGAAAACATTCTCGAACGAGTCATTTTTCGACGTTGGGTGACGGGTAGTTGCAGGACTTGACCATCGTTCGTAGTGCAGCAAAAAAGGCGTCGGCCGTCATAAGGTTGCTGTGCACGGCGATGAAAGCGCGCAGACGTGTACAGTACAGCTCATTCGCCGGGTGAACGAAGTGGTCAGTGAACGCTTTTATTCAAGGCGGTGACGTCCGTCATATCCACCTGGCCTAGCATGGTCGACGCGAGGACAGCCCTGGCTTGCGGGTTCATACTGTAGAGCCGGAGTGGACTTGCACCTCAGCCGGGGCGACGTCAAGTTTGGTAGTGAGCGCGAACTCTTCAAACTGCAGCAGCCATGCAGACCTACGAACTGTAGTTATCGAAGTCAAACGGTGACGACGGACGCAGCTGAGCCATGTATGGTAGAAACAGAGTGGCCGGGGGGTTCGACGTTCCGGCCGGACCCTCAGCTGCGGTGGTTGTCATGGTGGAGTTGCGGCTGTGGCAGCCGTGCCGTGTCACGAGGATGCAAGCACGGGTTCAGCGGAGATGGATCTCGCCCACTTCGGACGCCATGTAGTTTGCATCAGGTGAGCAAGTGATACGACAGTCATAGAGTAACATGAAAATGACAACAGTGGTCACTCGAGCCAGAAAGCGGCTGAGCTACGCAGCTTTACCCCAGCCACAAGATGGCAACACGTCACTTACTACTTCAAGGAAACACGCATATTTATTCCTACAGCACCTTTTTCAGGGAAATATGCGTCTACGTGTTTTTGCGTATGTGATAGGGGCGTGAATCCGTCTTTATCGTCTGCGATTGTATGGTGCAATAACGTCGGGCTGGGATCAGGCATGAATGGGATGTGAGAAAAGTGCACATGCCGTCGACGCGACGGCAACATTGTGACGCTCCGTGTTCATGAGCATTCACGGCAATGATTAAGTATGAACAGTATCAGGGAGACGCCATAATAGTTGTGTGATAACGTGCCTAGCATGCGTCGCGGTCTTCGCTTCTTTCGGTGGCCTTCATCTTGGCTGCTGGTAGGTACAAAGGCCATTATTACTATGTTAAGTGCGTATTGTATTTGTCATTGAAGCCTTAAACTAATATTTCTGGCATTGTGCTGTTCGGCGCAGACATTTTTTTTGTTCTTCGCGTACGGTTTTCGTGGATTACTTCACACAAAAGGGAACTGTCTGAAATGTTCCGCAGAGCGTTTTCGAGAAAATTCTTTCTTGGCTCACGAAATTGAGTCACCGCTCACATTGTTAGTTTTTTTTTCGTGCCGCTACATGTATTCGATCTCACTGCATGAGTGAGATTTTGCGAAAAGTGCAGCTATGCTCGGTATCGTTATCTGTGCCGTTCGCAAATTGCTTGAAGCTAGAACAAGCGTAATAAGAGAAGTGGTGAGTCTAAAAAAATGTTTGCTAGCTAAAGCTTGGACGTAATCTTTGAGTAAACACTCCTGCCTCGTTAACGGCTTCCATGACGTCTAAAATTTCTTTTTTTTAGCTGCACCAACTGGTTGTGGCTGTTTTTCGCGAAAGAGCGATGTAAAGTGTGCAGGAGAAAATAAGTGCGAAGGTGGGAAGAAAACGTAGCCAACATTTCTCTTTTCTTTTTTCACTTCATGACACAGTCGCGTGCTGAGGCAACTACTGCAGTGTCGCGTTGTGCACTGTATGTATACTTGTGTCCGTATATTGCAGCATTATTTTGCTGCAATGTTTGTTATATTGTTGCCTCTATGTTTATTTATTCTGAGTAATTTATAATAATAATATGGCAGCTGTATTTTTGCGTCTCACAGTATAATATGAACCTCTCTTCGTGCCTGCGTTTATCAAACACTAAGAAAAAAGGCATGTACTTACCAAGAATATCACTTAAAAATAAACGTTTTCACTCCTCCTATTGTTCTCATGTTTTAATTAAATTGTGTGCATAAACGCATAGACACACATTTGCATCGTGTGCTTGCCGCTCTAGCGGCGCAGCTTACATGACGCTCAATGCATCCAAACGATGCGTTAAAAAAATAAAATATGACCTCAGAGATGACAACGCACGTATAAGTGGTCTCGGAGGCTTCATATTAATTAATCCTAGTCACTACAAAAGGGCGTTCAAGACAGTCTTATTTGCGGTCTGCTATCTCTGAGGCTGCAAAGTTTCACCACACCTGTTTGGTGCGCTGCGAACCCAAATCAGCTGCAGGAGCCTGTGGAAGTGCCCCATCTTGCCCTTTTATATTACTCCATGCGACAGATGAGTGCGGGTGAACAAGTGAACTCATGTTTCATTGACAGCCATTATAGACACTCTCACCGTTTACCAACTCGGGCCCTTGATGACATCCTGCTTTGTCCCCTGATGTGCCCTAATAGCAAATGTTAGCAAGAAGAGCTTTAAAAATTCGCCTGCTCATTTTCTATATTGTTTCCCTTGTATGGCAATATATATGGAACAAGATGTTGTTTCGAGCTACGGAAAAACTATAGGAAATTCTCTTGTACTATGCGCACGTTCTTTTTACCTGAAAAGCTAAAGAGAAGTTTTCCTTACCCAAGAAAAAGCTTGAAAACGTGCTTTCAGTTTCGAAGTTGAGAGGTGATAAAAAAGGTGACCGGAAGGTTTTTGTGGTGCAACGCTTGCAATCTTGAAACAGTCTATAATATAGAAATATACATAAGCGGCGCTACCATCTGGCATCTTTATCGAATTCCCTCGTGAGCACCTCGTGAGGTGTCACAGTCAAAGGCAGACAGTTCCGGGGCTCACTTATTCAAAATTTCCGTTTTTAGAAATCACTACTCTCCCCCCCCCCCCATCGCAACTCAGAGTGGACGAAGGGAGCTTTGAGAGAAATCCGCGCGTCCCTGATAGGGGGTGCCAGAGACGACGCGGAGGCGACGACGTGGGCAAATTTTTGATCGACCACCAATTTCCGGACGACCTGCCTGCAAGTCTGCCGATATGTATTGCTGGTGTTTTCGGTCTGTCATCACACTACGACAACATGCTGTCTTTCGCGGCGTCGTTGTCAGCCTGTGTGACCACACGTTATGGTAACATTGTCGGTGGGTGACTCGTTGGCCGATCATTTGCGTCTTGCTCGGGTGTGCGTCGGGGTCGTGTCAATGTCATGTGTGTGTGTAGTGATTCTTGAAGAAAAAGAAAAAGGCACCTGATTTCTGCAGCCCTTTGGGGAGCACGGCGCAGTTCTTTGTAAGGGATGGGGGAAGGAGGTGAACAGGATAGATGAGAAATAGATGTGGGGAAGGGAAGGAGCAGAAGAAAGCAGCCGCGAGTCCATTGCGTCAAGGAGGGCGGGAAGTCGCCTACAGCATCCCAAACTTGGGGTGAGAGGCCTGTGGAGGTCGTCTCGATGTAGGAGGGCAGGTGTGCTGTTGCTGGGGTGCGATTACTAACGCCAAAGTACACCGGGTAGCGGGTTGGCTGCAATTGTGCAGAGTACCCGCGCAGGGCGGTCTTGGGGCAAGAAGTCAAGCCGTACTTCAGGGTGGTCACGAGAATGCGAATGTGCGCGCCTCTCTCGTCCTCGGCAGGCGTGACAAGCTGAGCAGCGGGCAACTTCACTTCGGTGGAAGGGGCTGCTGGCTGGCTTAGCTGGCGCGGCGCTAGTGGAGTTCGCGGCTGGCCCGGTGCTTTGCTGCCGGGAGGCGTGCTTGCCTTCAGCGCGACAGCGTACGATCGCACCTCGCGGCGTTCCTCGCGGACCACCGGCCTAACTGCACGCCTCGAAAGCAGCGTCGGTGTTGTAGCCATGAGCGTGGCCACCCTCCGTTCCTCCTGCCACATTGGGCAGGTGGTATTGGTTGCGAAGTGAGCCCCACCGCCGTTTACACAGTGGGGTTTGCCGAAGTTGGCCTCCAAGTGTCGGCGGCCGCAGCGGACGAAGTCACTTGGGCGCTGACATGTCTTGGTAACGTGGCCTAAGTGACCGCACTACCGGCACTGTCGTGGACGCGGTCTCACGGGTCGCACACGTAGCTGTAGTCCGAAGATGGTGATGCGGTTGGGTGGGGAGAGGCTTGAGAAGTGTAGCTTCACAGTGCCTCCCTCCATAGTCTCCACACTCACAGGAATGGCTGAGACGATGCCTCGGAGCAGCTCTGTGTCGGTAAGGTGGCCGTACACAAAACCGGTGCTGACGCGATGGTCCGCAGGCTCCCTGGCGGTTACGGGGATCCCGTTGAGCTCCGCGATGGTAAGGGGCTCGTGCAAGCACTCGAGCGACGCCACGTCAGCAGCTACAATGTTTCGGCGGTGGTAGACATGCAACGCCACGACACCGGGCTGCCCAGGAAGCACCGCCACGAGCGCGAGGCGTGGAGACCCCCGAAAAGAGCAGCCGGGAGCAGATGGACGATAGAGGGCAGTGCTCACTACTGCTGGATCCGTCACGACAGCCACGGCCTGCAGGGCCCTTGCTCTTCGCTGTGCCGCCTTGTAGATTACACGTGATGCAGTCTTTCTCAACGTGGGAAGGGCTTGGTCACGGGCGTGGTACGGTGATGGGAGAGCTCTGAGGCTCCGATGCTGCAGGGGCCTCTGCTGTGTGCGTCTGGGAGGTGCGTTGTTGTTTCCGCTGCGAGTTCCGAGCATGCGGCTTCCTCTTACACAGTGCCGGAGCCCTGGCAGTAGCGATGGGAGCCTTTACTGAGGTTCCCGTGCTGCCTTCTGAACTGCGGTAAGTTGGAAGATGTGTTGCGGGGGCTTTCGAAGTCGCCACTATGTTCCGCGCAAGGCAGGACGTGTCGGGCGCCACTGTAGGCTCTTCGTTCTGTTCGCGTACTTGCTTTTACGAGGCTGCGGTGGTGTCCATGCCCTCTGTTGGGTCGATGGGAGGAACGCCTAGTGTGTTGGCACCCTCGCCGTTGTGGAGAAGGCAGGCACGAAGTGTTCGGAAGCAGTCGAGTTGGCCTCTTGTGCTTGCTGTTGAAGGCAGCCGCTGATTGCGCAGACGGCCTGCTTCTCCAGCAGTTGTTTAGCAGTCGAGGCGCTCGCTGGACGGGAGTGCCTAGTGACGGCAGCCACAGGCTGAGATGGGTGAGGAGGGACTTGGATTTCCCCTTTGATTTTGTGTTTGTGGTTATCTTATTCTCGATGAAGCGCAGTAATCCAACGCCCGAGAGCGTGCCGTGAACCGTGAACGTTGTTACGCCTGGAACTCCACACCGAACGTCGATGCCTCTGCAAAGGCAATCTGTGTCAAGGCCAGCGATCGAACCTGCCTGACGCGATCAACTCTACGACGTCATCAAGCGGCGGCACCGATCTGTCACGCAACGCAAAGTGAGCTCCTTCAGCCCGTGAGCCCGTTGAAGCGATCGCCGCCTTCCAGTCTGGCGAATTTTACGCAATGCGTGGCAACGTCACTCGACCTTGGGTGCAACCACGCGCAGCGGCTCCGGATTTGATAAGCATGACGCGGCCCAGTGGCGGGCCTATTGGAGGATTCTGACATCACGGCCAGCGGCGCTTCTGGTAGGACATTCGTGAATCAAAGGATCCACCTGGTGCCTATAAAAAGTGCCGCCATATCCACGAAGTGAATGATGATGAGTGGGCGAAGCTCTGGAAGAAAACCTGGTAAACCAAGAATCTTCCGTACATTTAGCCCACTCGATTTTATTACAATGCTCCCCCCTAGCGTACGTCGCCGCACTAAATCAAACAATTGCCTTCCACCAATGACACGTGCCTTATGTGACATCATTCCTATTTTATAACATCTCACATCTTTCATCATCAACTACAAGTACCACCGTCTAGTTTATAACATCTTGCATCTTTTCATCATCAAATACAAGTACCGCTATCTAGTGAACACTGCAAGAACTAAACGGGAGGTGGCTACATACAAGGGACGGTACCACCATCTAGTGAACACTGCAAGAATTAAACGAGAGATGGCTACATACAAGGGACGGTACCACCATCTAGTGAACACTGCAAGAACTAACGAGAGGTGGCTACATACAGGGGACGCACAGCCCACGCCTTAAGGAGCTTCGCCCCTAAAAAAAACCCTGTAGCGCATAGCCAGCAGCAGATCTGTGTGTCAGAGAAGCCTCTCGGTTGCTTCGAGCCCCTTTCGCTGCCGGCGCGGCCGGTGTCTTTGGCAGCGGCGAATTTCGTGGCGCCCTTCGTAACCTCGTCGGCGGTGCTCTTCGTATCAGTGGTTGGCAGCTGCGAGAGAAGATATCTCGGCTCTTCGAGTCCCTAAGCTGTCGGCCCAATTGCCGAATTCGTAACGCCTCTATTTCTATGCTGTACATAAACTTTGCCTTAAATTACCGTCGTCTCATCCGCTCGTCTATCAGCTCTGCGCAGAAGCAGTCGCGAGCTGAGTAACACACGCTACCAAACGGCTGGTGACCTTGGCGGCGGAGTTCGGAGCAGTGGCGCCTTCGGGACCGTGTTGGCGTCTCGTCTTCGTAACAACGTACACAACGCGCCGCCGAAGCGAGCGCGTCCACTGTGAAGAGGAACCGACGAAATACGGAGCGCTAAAAATCCGTCCTATAACTTGGGAATTCAATCGGTTCTTCAGTGTAATTTCGCTCTAGTGTAAACGCACCTTAAGTGAACTCTACTCGCGGACAACTTTCTGTGGCAATGAAGGGAAGGCTACGTGGGTGGAGCTACTGCTCCTGTACTCTTCCGCGAAGTAGTCCGGTTTGGCTCGCGTTTCGAATGACGGCCGCATTCATGTAATCGTATGCACTCCACAAAATTTGATGCGCCTGCTTACACAGCCATTCGTGAGAGAAATTCGACAGAAGCTCCTTCGGCGAGTCGTCGCAATTGCTGGAGGGCGACGCGCGCTCACCTAAAAACAAAGACGCCATTTTGGTTGTGAGGTGCTCGTTAAACGTGCGATGTTTTTTCAGACGCGCAAAAATGCGAAAAAAACTCTAAAGAAAGCAACAATAAATAATGATATCTCCTCGGTGCGTGCATTGTGTCTATATAAACAGCATGTAGTACAAAATAGTGTTGTTCTTTTCGATTAATTTCATGCGGAAAACACGAACGCACTCATGGCACTATTTTCAAGAGTGGTGGCACATGCCTACTTTGCCTCTGTAGCTTTCCCTTCATTGCCACAGAAAGTTGCCCGTGAGTATACCCCTCTCTCAGGTGGACAGGAGCACCCGTGGGCCAGACGTGCTTAGATTTAACTCATTAAAGCGAGAAGCATGTGCTCATATTGGCGTTTTGCGGTTTCTCTGATGCCAAGTTTGTATGAAAAGGTTAGGAGCCTCGTCAAGCTGCTAACATAGCAGCTATTTGCGCCCATATTTGCGTTCTCTGTCCACAATTTTGTAAAGAAAATGCTCAATAAACTGAAACTGGAATTAACACCGGCCAAAGGAGTATTAGCGAGCCGCACCAGAGGGGAGAGATAGGGCGCATGTCCTGTCGCCAATAAATGAAAAAAAAAGATAAGAATAAAAAGAAACGAAAAAAAAGTTGCCGTGACCAGGATTCGAATCTGGGTTATTGCGGCCACAACGCAAGGTACTAACCACTATACGATCACGGCTGTCCGGCGGGACGGGTGCCAGGGAGAAAAGAACTGAGTTTAATCTCGGAATAGCGCCAATGGCGGGCGGCAAATCTGGATTATCCTGAAGCACACGCACAAAAGAAGAGTGCAAATGAAAACTAAAGGAAATAACCCGCGTCAAGCAGGATAACAGCAATGTCGGGATCGCACTGTAACCGTGATCTTGGGTTAGAAGGAAGGTCGGGTATGGTGATTTCACATACCTTGAAAATTCTTTCCTGATACTCATGCGGAACACTTCATTTCATTTAAAAACGCAGTACTTAGACAGCAATTTCACACCTTTACAATAAAGGCGAGTTGCACATAAAATCTAATGGGGCAGTTCATTGAGGGTCAAAATGTAATTGTACGCAACCGGCTTGGCCCATTTTTATTCTTCTTCTCAGCTAAGTGAGATGTCGGGGATAGGAGCCTGTCCTGAAAATGGCTCAGGGAAAATGTTTACTGCTGTCGCTTCATTGTCGTTGTTTCTGAAGGAACGAATAGGTCTTGTCTATAGTTCTGTATTTAGAGTTATGCATCCGCCGAAGCCTCTTTGATGGGTAACCGGATCTCAATGGCCGTTCTCACAAATGCGGCTGCGGAATCTACGGCTGGTTCTAATATCCAAAAGTGTTGAACCACCGGAAAGAACTCATCATCACGTATGGCGATGGATCAAAGCCAAAAGCTTTAGGTGCCTGATAAAACGCGAATGTTGAGCATCAATGGCGTCGCGGAATCTGGAACCGATTCATGCCACGACAGTTTCGTGCATTTCCTGCTTTAGTACACTGTCTTTTGCATGATGGCACCTGATATGATTTTGAATTTATAGCTTTGATAACGATAACCAACCGCTCAGTCATACCGAGCAGCCGTGATCTCATTGTGAACAGTACCTTAAGCAGCTATTTCACTTGAAGCATCTTCGAAAGCACTGAAACAAAGTACTGCATGAGCGCATCCGCATGGTTGTGTTCCGTGTTTCCGGAGATATCTTTAAGCAAAGGGAAAGATCCCTATGCAGCATATAGCTTGTCACAAAAAAGAAAAGAAAAACACTGCATTGATAGTGTCAATACTTTAGAACCATTATTATTTTACCGTTTCGAAAATCCAGTGCTTAATCTATCATTAACTCTGCACAAATATAGCACGCGCTCATTTTGCAGTCAATGCCGCACTAATGGCATTCTGCATGCTGTAAGTCTTGGTGTATACCTCTAAACCCTGTGCTAAATCTTAGGCTAATGTATTCCTTGTGTAGGTATCATTGTAGTTGTAAGTCCGGCAATTATTGCAGCTCCACAGCCATGCAATCTCAGCAAAGCGTGGCGTGGTAAACCCATCGATTCCCTTCGCGATCTCGGCCTTGCCACATCACGAACGATCGCGAACTTGCCGATGAAGTTGAGCCTTCTCTCGAGTGGTGATGATCTCAGCTGGATGTTCTCGGAAGAGTTCCTCGCAATTTCAGGGAAATTCATATGATTAATTCTTGCATATCACTCAGAATATATTGCCACGTTCCATTTCACAAGCTTTTGTTATCGTCCCAAAACACCACACGATTCTCAGCGCAAACCGCGCGTGCAGTTTTCGAGAGGGTTCCGGACTACCGACGACTTCGCTGAACGACAGCGGGCCGACCCGGAACTTAAAGCCCTAATAGAATACCTCGAAGGCAGGACCAACGAAGTCCCGAAGGTATCCAAGCGCGCACTTGCGTCGTTCTTTCTACGAAACGGTCTTCTACAAAAGAAAAACTTTTCACCGCTTCGAGCTAAGTACCTCCTTGTGGTGCCTTCAGCTCTGCGACCAGAACTCCTGCAGGCCCTGCACGACGATCCGACGGCAGGGCACCTCGGTGTTTCCCGCACGCTCGCAAGGATACAAGAAAGGTACTACTGGCCACGTCTTACCACCGACGTTACTCGTTATGTGAGGACATGCCGGGACTGTCAGCGACGCAAGACACCGCCGACAAGGCCAGCGGGACTTCTGCAGCCAATTGATCTACCTTGCCGACCTTTCCAGCAGATTGGTATGGACCTACTGGGGCCGTTCCCGACGTCGGCTTTCGGAAACAAGTGGATCGTGGTAGCTACCGACTACCTCACCCGCTACGCCGAGACAAAAGCCCTGCCAAAAGGCAGTGCATCCGAGGTAGCTAAGTTTTTCGTCGAAAATATCGTCCTACGTCACGGCGCCCCGGAGGTCCTTATCCCCGACAGAGGAACGGCATTCACTGCCGACTTAACTCAAGCGATCTTGGCATTGTTGTGCCTCGCCCAAGTTCCACGTGGTCTTCGCGGCCTGCTGGCACCTGGCAGCTGTTGATGAGTCAACCCTGCACCGGGACGGCGACGGACGCGGACAATCGGGAAAAACCACGTCGCCGGCTCCTCTTGACACAAAAGTCGTTGGCCAAGCTTTTGTCAGCCGCCGAGAGCAACACTCCGAAGCAGCGTCGACCCAGCAGCTGTACGGGGTATTCTGCCTTGCTTGAGTCAACCTGGCTGCATCAGGGAGCGACTTTGCGCATGGGATTCCACGTCATCTCACTGTGGTGCCACGCTGGCGCGTGGGGTCTCCCTCACCAAACAGCGAACTGGGCATGCCTTGCCCCCTTTCCTAGGTTCAGAGGGAGGCGGTGTTTGGCTTTCCCTCTTCGGGGCCGGAGAGGAAGACGACGATCTCATTGGAGTATCCTGCGCATAAATTATCTTTGCAAGGGATCTTGGGAAGGCGGACGATGTATAAAAACGCTAGCGCAGAGGCGCTCGTGGGTGATTCTCTTTTCATGTTGTACCACGCTACCATGTAAATACTGTATATAAACATTTTTTTCTCCTTCTCCGGCTTCTCTACTCGTCCTCTCCGGGGACTCGGATGGCCCGAGTCCGCACCACGCTACACAAAGACGCAACAGTGGCTGGCAGCTTATGGGATTCGCCTGCGTCGGCTGCATCGAAGTGGTGAGTGCCGCGTGTTTGCTCTTCTTTTCGCCAGACTCGTTAGCGCAGATGGTCGGTAACGTGGTAGGGTGATTGTGGTAAATTTTGATTCGCAGACCAAGAATTGGGTGGCTCGTGGGCAAAATTACCTTAGAAGAGAAACGGTGTGCATATCTAAGATGGAGAAGTTTAAGGTCCAAGAACTCCTCGAAATTTGTCAGGAGCTGAATATTTCGGTCGGCTCGGTTAAAAGAAAACAACAAATTTTGGAGCACTTGGGAAAAGAGGAAGTGAGTTTAGAAGAGGCCATTGAGGCCAGAGAAACCATTTTGGCAAAGAAAGAGGAGCGTGAGCGCTTAGCCCGTGAACAGAGAGAGGAGGAAATAAGGAGGGATCGCGAGGATAAAGAACATGAAATCCGTCTGAAAGAACTGGAGCTTCGTATGTCCGTGGGAAATCGAAATTCAGGGGGTGGAGAATCAAAGATAAAGGATCTAATCCACACCTTCAAGGCGGGTGACGACATTGCATTATACCTCGTGCATTTTGAGCGAGCATGCGAAAATGCAGGGTTTAGTAGGGAGACTTGGCCACAAAAACTGATATGCGTACTACCAGGCGAAGTGTCCGATGTTATCGCAAGAATGAATAAAGAGGACTCCGAGGTGTATGACAGGGTAAAGGCTGCATTGCTACGAAAATGTCGCCTATCGACAGAGGCTTTCCGCCTGCGGTTCAGGCACTCTAAGAGGGGCAACGAATCTCATTCAGACTATG
Source organism: Rhipicephalus microplus (assembly GCF_043290135.1). Taxonomy (NCBI): domain Eukaryota; kingdom Metazoa; phylum Arthropoda; class Arachnida; order Ixodida; family Ixodidae; genus Rhipicephalus; species Rhipicephalus microplus. The sequence goes on from NC_134702.1 coordinate 61,736,759, forward strand.
CCTACCAAATTAGAGCCAACTTTGAAGAATGGCTCAAAAGCGCGCAAGTCTATGGCAACCATGACAAGGTCATTGAGTTGATGGTACTTGAGCAGTTTTACCGGGGAATTCCCGAGGAGGTAAGGCTTTGGGTGCAGGATAGGATGAAAGACGTAGACATGAACAGGGCAGCAGAACTCGCCGAAGATTACTGCTCACGCCGTAGTCTCCGCAGTACACCACGAACTTCGGAAAAAAATGAAAAGGTAGAAAGCTGGTCGGGAAACCAGGGACGCAAGAGGTTTGCAAGAAATAACTGGAAACCCGAGAATTCCAAGTTATTAGACAGTCAGCAGGGAAAGGACAGTGAGGGGACTAAGGCGGCACCTTCATCAGGTTCAAAGGCGCCGGGTGACATAGCGCATGCGTTAGAAGCGCGGAAGCCAGTTGTTTGCTACAGCTGCGGAGAAAAGGGCCACATGGCCAGGAGCTGTAAGAGGCACATGGCATTTGCCACAATTCAGGAGTCAGAGGATAGCTTAAAGCTGTTGAAGCCTTACATGAGGACACTCTCAGTGAACGGCCGAATGTGTAGGGTATTGAGGGACTCGGCGGCCACAATGGATGTAGCGCATCCAAGTTGCGTATCTTCCGAAGACTATATAGGAGAGTGTGCCTGGATTCGGCAAGTGGCAGAAAAGCAAAGCGTCTGCCTACCGATAGCGAGGGTTGTAATCGAGGGCCCTTTCGGCCAATTGTGTACGGAAGCAGCAATTTCAGCCAACCTTCCGGAGCACTTCCCTTACCTATTTTCAAATAAGTCTGAGGAAATGTTAAAAACACGTGGAGAATCATTTGCCACCGAAATAGCTTGCATGGCCCTTACCCGTTCGAAGGCGCGCGAGCTGACGCAACAGCTGAGCAGCTCACCCTCTGGGGAACAGACGTCCGAGGGCAGTGTAGGAAAACCTGAGGTAGTTGCGACGGAAAATAAGTCTGCCATGCGAGTTGTCGAGACGGAAACTGGGGCTATGGTCGGCAACAGCGAGGAAATATCTCTAACGCCCGAAAACGAGGACTTGGTGACAGGCTCGGTGTTAACACCCGCGTCCACCAGTTGGTGTCAGCTAGCCAGAACCGACCGTGCAACGCTAATGGTCGATCAAAAGGCGGATCTCGCACTCTCTATGCTGCTAGATGCCATACATAAGGAAGGTAACTCTAGAAAGAACGTTTCGTTCTACACCCAAAACGAGGTGTTGCATCGCAGGTATGAGAACGCTAAAGGGCGGGTCTACAACCAAGTGGTAGTTCCACTAAAATACCGGCGGAACATTCTCGACCTGGCCCACAGCAACGCCTGGGCGGGCCACTTAGGTATAAAGAAAACGAAAGCTAAGCTGGCTCAGGAGTTCTACTGGCCCGGGTGCTGGAAGGATGTAGAGATGTTTGTCCGTGAATGCGACACTTGTCAGCGGATAGGAAAATCAACAGACAAATGGAAGGCACCAATGAAACTAGTGCCAATAATCACAGAACCCTTCCGTCGGCTCGTGATTGACATCGTGGGGCCTCTGCCTCCATCTAAATCAGGATATCGGTACGTCCTGACCGCGCTGTGCGTTGCCACCAAGTTCCCGGAGGCAATCGCACTGAAAGAGTTGAGTTCAGTATGCGTGGTGGACGCATTGTTGTCTATTTTTTCTCGGGTGGGTTTTCCCTCGGAGATACAGTGTGACAACGGAAGTGTGTTCACAAGCTGCCTTACGACTACATTCCTAGAACGCTGCGGGATAAAAATCGCGCATAGCTCTATTCACCATCCACAGTCGAACCCTGTGGAACGCATGCACTCGGTCATGAAACGCGTTTTGCGAGCTTTGTGCTTTGAGCATAAAAGTGACTGGGAGGGGTGTATACCAGCTGCGATGTTTTCTCTGAGGTCGGCCCCACACGAGAGTACGGGTTTTAGTCCGGCTGAACTTGTCTACGGCAGGAACTTGAGAGGTCCGCTGCACTTGATACGAGAGTCATGGACTGGATATGGGGAGGACCCTAATGTGGTTTCCTATGTACTGGATTTATTGGGGCGACTGGGGACTACACGCGAAGTGGTGGAGAGCAACATGCGCGCAGCACAGGCGCTTTCCAAGGCCCGTTACGATAAGTCAGCTCGAAAGCGAGTCTTTAGAGTGGGCGATGAGGTGATGCTGTTGTGCCCTTCAAGAAAAAACAAGCTGGACGTACAATGGGAGGGACCAGCGACAGTGATGTCAGTGCTTTCAGACACCAACTACGAGGTAAAGTGGGGCCGGAAATGCCCCAAAGTGTATCACAGTAACCTAATGAAACCCTACATGCGACGAAAAGCAGTAGTAAACCTTGCACTCAATGTTCCTGAGGACGAGGGCGCGGAAATCCTTTGTCTTTCCGATGGCACGGTCAGCAGCACATTGTCAGATAGGGTAGACACAGGGAACACCCTAAGTAAGGCTCAAGAGGAAGATTTAGAGCTTTTAGTACAGGAATTCGCTACCGTTTTCTCCGAGAAGCCAGGCAAAACGGATGTGATTAAGCACGACATTGAGCTGACGGTTAACAAGCCGATCAGCTGTAAGCCGTATCGGGTGTCACCTAGACAGAGAGAGATACTAGAGGCCGAAATTCGCCGCATGATCGACCTAGGTGTTATCATCGAAGCAGACAGTGATTTCACCTCGCCTTTGATTTTGGTTGAGATTCCGGGCCGTGATCCAAGGCCATGCGTGGACTATCGCCGCCTGAACTCTGTAACAATCGACCAGGCTTACCCTATTCCTAACATTGAAGAGAGGGTAGAGACAGTGTCTAAGGCGAAATACATTTCTACGCTAGACCTTGTTAGGGGGTATTGGCAGGTCCCTTTGACAGAGCGCGCGAGTCGATACGCTGCTTTTATCTCACCCCTGGGCACTTTTCGTCCTTTGATGATGAGCTTTGGGCTCAAGAACGCGCCGTATTGTTTCAGCCGCCTGATGGATAAGGTTCTCCACGGGCTCGAGAAATTTGCGCTGCCTTACCTAGACGATGTGGCGATATTTTCGGACAAATGGGAAGACCATGTTGAACACCTTCGGATGGTTTTGGAACGGATCAAAAATGCAGGTCTTACGGTAAAGAGAGAGAAATGTCATTTGGGCTGTGCTGAAGTAAGCTATTTAGGGCACATTGTAGGAAATGGGCGTCGTCGTCCGTCCGAACTCAAGGTAGCCGCGGTGGTCGGTTATCGTCGTCCCAGCACTAAGACCGAGATGAGAGCATTCCTCGGCCTCACAGGTTACTATCAGCATTACGTCCCGAATTACTCCGAGATTGCCAGCCCTTTGACAGATAGTTTACGCAAGACCGAACCTGTGAACATTCAATGGGACTCTAAAAAGGAAGACGCTTTTCAGAAGCTGAAGCACGCATTGAGTGAGAAACCCGTCTTGAGGGCACCGGATTTTGCAAAACCTTTCACTATTCAGTGTGATGCAAGCGAACGCGGTTTAGGAGCAGTGCTATGTCAGACGGACCAGAGTGGAGAGGAGCGGCCGGTTTTGTATTTGAGTCGCAAATTGAGCAGCAGGGAAGAGGCTTATAGCACTTCGGAAAAAGAATGTGCTTGCATTGTTTGGGCCGTACAAAAACTAGGCTGCTATGTTGCTGGCTCTAAGTTTATTATAGAAACTGATCACTCTCCACTAACCTGGTTACACCAAATGTCACCTAAGAATGGTCGTTTGCTCAGATGGAGCATAGCACTGCAGCAGCACAATTTCGAGGTGCGCTACAAGAGAGGTGGCCTTCATACAAATGCAGACGCCCTAAGTCGAGCGTTTTGACTCGTCAAAAGACGCGGAAGGTTTGTTTGATTTTTTTTGTTTACCTTTACCTAGTTTATGTGTACTTTTTTTTTTCAATGTGTTACAGTGAGGGCATAGAGAAATTTTTTACTGACTCCCTCGTTGTCCCGAGCTCTACAGTTTGCTTGTTTAGCTTGATTATAATGTTATCTCGATTCCAAATGGAATTACGTATGAAAGAGTTACTGGACACTTGTCCCGATTGGTATGCACATTGTTTCCTTGAGCTTAAGTTATTAAGATAAGATGTTTGCTTTGTAAAATCTGAGGCCTGGCGATGAGAGTGGCGTGCACGCGGTGCTTGTCGCATTGTGTGTGGCTGACAAAGGTCGTTTCTTGGAACTTGTCACCCACTTTTCACCGAAGCGGGGCGCAGAGGCCAGCTCTTGGAGCATTCCAGTTTGACCAGGCCCTTCGAGAAAGCAAGAGCCTTGCCGGAACGTCGCCGACATCGACCCGGCCGAGCTGCATGGAACAACTCGACCTCCCGATGTATCATCTGGCGGCGGGGGTGCTGTTGTGCCTCGCCCAAGTTCCACGTGGTCTTCGCGGCCTGCTGGCACCTGGCAGCTGTTGATGAGTCAACCCTGCACCGGGACGGCGACGGACGCGGACAATCGGGAAAAACCACGTCGCCGGCTCCTCTTGACACAAAAGTCGTTGGCCAAGCTTTTGTCAGCCGCCGAGAGCAACACTCCGAAGCAGCGTCGACCCAGCAGCTGTACGGGGTATTCTGCCTTGCTTGAGTCAACCTGGCTGCATCAGGGAGCGACTTTGCGCATGGGATTCCACGTCATCTCACTGTGGTGCCACGCTGGCGCGTGGGGTCTCCCTCACCAAACAGCGAACTGGGCATGCCTTGCCCCCTTTCCTAGGTTCAGAGGGAGGCGGTGTTTGGCTTTCCCTCTTCGGGGCCGGAGAGGAAGACGACGATCTCATTGGAGTATCCTGCGCATAAATTATCTTTGCAAGGGATCTTGGGAAGGCGGACGATGTATAAAAACGCTAGCGCAGAGGCGCTCGTGGGTGATTCTCTTTTCATGTTGTACCACGCTACCATGTAAATACTGTATATAAACATTTTTTTCTCCTTCTCCGGCTTCTCTACTCGTCCTCTCCGGGGACTCGGATGGCCCGAGTCCGCACCACGCTACACAAAGGCGCAACAGCATACAGCCAAACAAACCACCGCCGGACGACAGCGTACCACCCACAGACCAACGGCCTCACCGAGCGGCTTAACAAGACAATCGCTGACATGCTGTCAATGTACGTCGATGTCGAACACAAGACGTGGGACACCATTTTTCCGTATGTGACCTTCGCATACAACACGGCGGTGCAGGAGACGACGCAGATATCTCCATACAAATTGGTCTACGGAAGAAGCCCGGCAACGACGCTCGATGCCATGTTACCCAACGTCACCGACGAAGAAAACCTCGATGTGAGCGAGTACCTTCAACGCGCCGAAGAAGCCCGACAACTTGCGCGTCTTCGTATCAAGAATCAACAGACGACCGACAGCCACCGTTACAACCTTCGACGACGCTTCGTGGAATACCAGCCCGGTGAACGTGTTTGGGTGTGGACGCCGATACGCCGACGTGGACTAAGTGAAAAGCTTCTGCGACGGTACTTCGGACCGTACAAGGTGGTTCGACGTCTCGGCCCACTTGATTACGAGGTTGTCCCCGACGGCATCACGAACTCTCAACGACGCCGATCGCGACCTGAAGTCGTCCATGTCGCGCGCCTCAAGCCGTTTTATGCACGTTAACAAACTGAAACAGTGTTTTTTTGTATTACTGTTGTATTGTAATTTATTCATTGTACTTTCTTGCATTATTATTGTACCTTCATCTTTAGTTAAAGCATCGGGACGATGCCTTTTTTCAGAGGGGGGCAATGCCACGTTCCATTTCACAAGCTTTTGTTATCGTCCCAAAACACCACACGATTCTCAGCGCAAATTGCGCCTGCAGTTTTCGAGAGGGTTCCGGACTGTAGTAGATCATTTCGATAAGATCACGCCCACTGTGCGAATGGTACAGATTGTTCTGGAACGTACGCCGCCGCCAGCGGTAGCGCTAGAACATTCGACGGCGGGAGTATAAATGCCGACGCGCTTCGCCGCTTGTCAGTTGTTGATCGAAGGCCGACGCTGCGTTCGCCGCTATCAGTCCGAGACTGCTATCTGTGCAAGACTGCTGCTGTGATTAGACTTTCCCTTTACCGGGCACAGGTTCCCCCAAATAAACAGTTAAATCCCAACACGAAGTTTTCTGTCTTTGGCCACGTCACGACCCCGTGACAATATTAACCTAGACCTGCCATTCTGGTCTAGTGGCTAAGGTATCATGCTGCTTACCCGCAGGTTGGGGATCAAATCCTGGTGGCGGTGACCACTTTTTCGAAGGAGTCGGAAATGTTCGAGGCCCGTGTCCTTAAGTTCAGGCGCGCCTTGAAGAACACCACATGGCCAAAATTTCCGGAGCCCCCCTACAACGGCGTCTCTTATAATCATACCGTGGTTTTGGGGCGTTTAACTCCAACAACTATCATTATGTTACTTTAGACCTTATTTTTTCTCTGCATGGTTTTGAGCATTGTTAGCCTTCTTTAGGCCTACATTAACCACTGTTTGTTCATGCGATCTAACATTGTGGATGGGCGATATGGGCTACGCTTAAAGGGTACGCACTTAAAAGGTGATATGCCATCCGCTGTGGGCCCTAAAGTTTCCTAACTGCATATCACCGGTCTCGCTCGGCTTGTGTTGTCGGTGAATACCAGGCGCCATCTAGTCAATAAGCTCCCTGCATTCAGTATTCAAATGCATTTTTGCGAATGTCCAGGTCATTAAAGGTGACGCAATTTATGAACCGCTCTCCTGTCAATGATTTTGACGGTAACAGGGTCTCACCTAAGTAATTATATTGAGTTCTAGGAAAAAAAGATATAAAGCACAATTTCTAGGTTCAATATTACTGCAGTACCACATGAGGCTATGGCAGTATGTAGAAGACTATGTAGGAATGCTGCCAAGTCACCTGTCTCTAAACTTGCGTCCAGACATATGTTTAGAATCAAAGGTAACTGTATTGGTACCGAGAGCGCAGTTCACCGTCAAAGGGTTGAAGATTTAGTGCGCTATTTGCACTCTACATGAAGGATGACGCTTACCGTAAGACATCCTGAAAAGCCTCTATTCTCGATCTGCTTTTTGCTGCTCATTCGGACAGCTTTATTCACAGTCTAAAAAGTAAAAAAAAAGTGACTGCTTGCTTCTGAATTTTAGTTCAGGCCATTCGAAAGTTATTATGAATGATATTTCCTTTTTATGCTTGCATTCTGCACTGTTTAGGTATTGATCTCATCAGATGGCCACTAGCTTCTCAGAAGTGACGAGGCTAACAGACGTAGGCTTTTCGGAAGCTAGCGTGCGGCAAACTGTTCGCAAGTTGACCAAGCGAGAAAAAAAAAACGCAGACAGTATCGCTACACATCTAGATCCAAAGCATAGGAAATCTTCAGCAGTACTTCCGTACATACGCAGGCCATCCCATAACTTTTAGCCCTGCTGCGGTTGTCTATTGGCTAAGGTACTCGGCTGCTAACCCGCAAGTCACGGGATCAGATCCCGGCTGTGGCGGCTGCATTTCCGATGGAGGCGGAAACGTTGTAGGCCCGTGTGCTCAGATTTGGGCGCACGTTAAAGAACTCCAGGTGGTAAAATTTCCGGAGCCCTCCACTACGGCGTCTCTCATAATAATATGGTGGTTTTGGGATGTTAAACCCCATATATCAATCAATCATCCCACAATTTCAAGAATGTTGCAGTCGGTTTGGAGTAAGTGTAGTTTTTTCATCGCCTAATAAGTTGGATAAGGTTCGTGGGATAGTTGAACGGAAACTTAAGAAGCGCGTGTCATCAGTGTCTAAAGAAGGCTATGGGGTCATAAACATAACTAATTTTGTACAGTGCAGCAAGGCTATCGTGTATTTTTTGCCGCTTTCATGTGGTCGTGTACACATAAGACAAACAAGTAGATGCATTAACATTAGGTTCTTGAAAACAAACGTTCTTTGCAAGGGAATGTATACTTACATGTGTCCCAACAAGTTGCGCAGAGCCATTGCGCACCTATCGCGAAGCTAAAGTTCCTTTCGACACACAGAGAACAAATGACACGAGACATAAATCAAGCATATAATATAAAAAAGAGGCGAACAATGCATTAGCATGCCTTCTATAGCCCTACATGACAGGGAGGTTAGCTTCTTAGATAGCACAATAACTTAGCTTTTATGCTGTTGGAGATTGCACGTGGGATGTATAAAGGTTATTTTTGTGTGTCATTGGTCAAAATATCAGCTGATCTTCTGTTTCCTTGCTTTACTGTGGTCACATGGGTGTGAAGATTGAAGTGCTTCTTTTTCATCCATTTTTTAACACATAATTCAGTTGTGAGCCAGCACTGCGATTTGTCCCCCCTTCTTCTCTTGTTCCCGCGCAGTCATGCACTGTGTTAAATTATGTTCAAGTACTGTCACCAACTCGCCCAGCTTTCTGTCCTGAATTAAACGAGTTGCTTCCTCATGCGAGCATGAACTTCCTGTCGTTCAATGCTCTCGCATAGCCGAGGACATGGAACTCTTAATAACATTTCATATATTCTCAATTTAAAACCTTTATTTCATTGATATGTTTCTCGTTAGTTCCGTTTGATTGAGCATCTAAGAGCCACTGAAAAGGAAAGTTTGATAAGGGAAGCAACATGATGTGAGTCATCTTTTCAAGGAACTCGGAGTCCAGTTCGTCTATTGACGAATGCATTGCAGATCAGTCACGTTATTCATGCGGTTTGATGGAGTAAGAGCGGAGCAGTAGGTAGACACCTTCAAGTAAAATGGTTTTTGCCCTGACTCTTTCAAGTGTCCCCATATATGTAAGCATTCTCCCTTCTCCAGTAGTATCCCTTCTGCAGTGATATCACTTCAAGTTCAGTGTTGCTGTTAATGTTCATTTGTGGCCTTGCTTTTTGCATTTCGCTGCTTCAATCGCAGTGGCCCACGAATGATAACAGTTTTCTGAACATGTTGCCTTTTGCGCCGCGCAGACAGAGAAGCAACTGCCACCTTCTAAGGGCATGGTGCCAGCGTATATCTTTTTCTTGCAGCGACATCAAGCGAGGCCGCCTGTCCTGCGACACGTACTGCGAGTGGCTGCGTACTGCTAGTCGTTCACAGCCTGCCATATCAAATTCGGTCGCGTGGCCGAGCATTCGTAACAATCGCTCAATGCACCGAATGCCCAAGTATTGATTAATAGTCAGCCAAGAGCTGACGGTACCTCAATGAACTCTGTGGGTGTATTTTGTGACGCACTTGAATATGGACCCATATGTAAATATGTAAAATGTGAACAGTCATGATTTGCAAGGCAATAAAGAAAAAAAAACGGTCGCGTGGCCGAGCGGTCTAAGGCGCTGGTTTAAGGCACCAGTCTCTTCGGTGGCGTGGGTTCGAATCCCACCGCTGCCAAAGCTTTTACTGCTTCTCTACCTTGTCGTTCGTCCAGTTTATTGATCCTTGCATTACGAAGCAGCACGAACCATCGGTAGCGTGGACGAGCGGTCAAAGGTGCTGGTTTAAGGCACCAGTCTTTTTGGGGACGTGGGTTCGAATCCCACCACTGCCAAAACTTTTATTGCTTCTCTACCTCGTCGTTCGTCCCATTTATTGAACATTGCGTTATAAAGCAGTACAAACCATCGGTAGCGTGGCCGAGCATTCTTCTTCCGGCAGCGCAAGCGAACGGTCGCAGAATCATGTGCTCCGACGGAGCGGCGATAGCGGCCCAAGCCGGCCGCGGAAACAAGATCGGTGATAAGGACTACGAGATCGTTCTGCCAACTTTACCCACCGTCCGTGTTGTACTTAACACGTTGTTTTTGCACGGTGATGTGCGTGAACGTCCTTACAAGGTCGAGGACTTCCGAGACGCCCTCGCAACGGTTGGTTTGCTCCCCGACGTAGTCGCGTTGGGGGGCATATCAAATCAACCACTTTTGGGCTGTGACTCTGAACACTGGCGAAGCGGCGAAGAAATTGGCCGCCCTGAAGGAATTGAAGGTGAAAGGCTGTCGATGTATAATTTTGGACCCCGAAGACCAGCAGGTCAAGCTTCGCCTACATTGGATGCTGTACGGCGTCCAAGATAAAGACATTCGGACGGCTTTCGCTGCGTACGGGAACGTCACCGAAGTGACGCGTGAGCGGTGGCGTGTTCAAGGCATGCGGAAAAGGGCTCCACAACGAGGGCCGTGCTGTTGAAGTTAAAGCCAGGAGTCAAGGTGGACGACCTGCCCCATCAGGTTCGAGTCGCTGGTGAGCTGGCCCTCGTCGTGGTGCCTGGGCGGGCGATGCAATGCCTCCGCTGACATGGCACCAGACACGTACGACGAGACTGCAAGGTACCGCGGTGTTCCTAGTACCGGCGGTATGGACACGCCGACGCAGACTGCGTCCGTACGTATGCGTCGGCGACGGGGCTGCCAAAGACCAACGAACATGAAGAGCTAATGGACGTCGCCGAGGCTGAGGAGGCCACGAGGGGCTTGGATAAATATGCAAAAAGCACGGTGACTTCAGATGCGGCTGTGCAATACGGCGGTGACGCCTTGAAAAAGAATGGTCCGACGGGCCTTCAACCTCTAGATGACTTGTTGCCATCAACGGGCCATGAGCTAGCTCCCCGAGACCTATCTGTAATGGCGTCAGATGGCGATGCCGGCAAAGGTGTCGTTCCATCACTTCGGCATTCAGCCGACGAGTTGTTCGCGAAAGCCAAAGTGACGGCGGGAGCTACAGGGAACCAACCGGCACCTAAGGTCAGCGACCTCAAGGGCGCCCCAGAGTCACAGTTGGAAAAGGGCCGCGTCCACACGCCTTCGACGGCTTCCGTGCCGTCAAAACGCCCCCACATCCAGACCACGAATGACGGAAGCCCAGTAGCAACGACCGGAGTCGAGGAACCTCCGGCAAAGACGCCTCAAGGGCGGCGGCCGTCACTCCGGCCTGGTCCCAACGTTCAAGCCGACAAGCGCAGCGGCAACGTTGAGCCGGACGGGCAAGTCACATCAACAGCGCCGGATGGCAACGCCGGCGATGTTGCCGTCTAGCCATGGGCTAGACGCGGGAGGTGAGCACGATGCTGCCGGTCCCTTTCTTCTTGCGTTGAAATGGCGCCTGTCTTTTCGTTAAAAGTCGCTACCATCAACGTTAGGGGTCTGGCAACGAAAAGGAAGCAAACCCAGCTTTGTAGACTTGCAACGGAACGAGGTATAGACGTCCTAGCAGTGCAGGAGACAAAAGTTGACGGTGATGAAGAGACCGGCAGCATGGTGCGTCTTTTCGCGTCAAGGTTTTTCGTAGTTGTCAGTCATGCCGTAGGCACATCGGCTGGCTGTATACTTTTCGTAAAGAAGGTTCCGGGGCTTCAAGTTAACGCCCATTTCTCCTGTGCAGCCTGCTGGTGGGCTATGCTCGACTTCTCTCTGAATAACACCGTGTGGCGTATGATGTGCGTGTACGCGCCCAACAAGGTTGAAGAAAGGGCCCTTTTCTTTCAAGGCCTAGAACAGCAGCATAGCGCAGGAAAGCAGTTAGTCGTGTTGGGCGACTTTAACTGCGTTCTCAGTGCACATGACAAGACAAGCCCTCGGAGTTTCAGAGACAAGAGCACGGTCGTGTTGGCGTGGGTTCTTGAGGACTGGTGCCTCGAGGATGTGGCAGAGTGTCTGCAGTGTGTGAGTTCGGTTAGGTTCACGCGATTTGAGGGCTTAAGTCATGCGAGACTTGATCGTATATATGTATCTGTCGACATTCTTCCGATGTACGCTAATTACAATGTCGTGCTGGTGTCATTTTCTGACCACTGTGCAGTCTTGTACTCGATTGGAACTGTAAAGAAAAGTAGTTGTTTCTCGTGGGAAACCTGGAAATTTAATAGTAAGCTTCTCAAGGAGGAAGATTTTAATTTATATGTAAGGGAGGCAATTAGCCAGATAGACGCCAGCAAAGACCTTCACATTTGGCAGCAGTGGGAGCTCTGCAAGGAAACCTTAAAATTAAAAGCCATTGACAGGGCCACATGCATTCGACGTGAGGAGAGAAGAAAAGAGACCGAATTGAAAACACTTCTCGAAAAGCTACTATAGTGTGAAGGTCGAGCCCCTGGAAAATGCATTGAAGACATCAGAAAAATAAAAAAAAAGTTAGAACTGCTTGACCGACAGCGCTATCGCGGTGCGCTCGTGAGAGCAAGGGCAGAAGATACCGCGGCGAGCGAAACACCGTTAAGACGCGCGCTTGGGCTGGAAAAATCGCGCGCCGCAAATAACCAGATACGTGAGATAGAGTGGGGCAGTACCTTATCAACCGACACTGTCGGTATCGCGACCGCCTTTACGGAGCATTATCGCAAGCTGTTCGCGTTGCACCCAACTGCCTTTGAAAACTTCAAGAGAAAATGTTTGGCTGTTTTACCCCGAATTGACGACGAAAGAAAGCTGAGTTTGTAAAGTGATTGATTGATTGATATGTGGGGTTTAACGTCCCAAAACCACCATATGATTATGAGAGACGCCGTAGTGAAGGGCTCCGTAAATTTCGACCACCTGGGGTTCTTTAACGTGCACCCAAATCTGAGCACACGGGCCTACACCATTTCCGCCTCCATCGGAGTTTGGAAAGTGAAATAACAGTTGCCGAGGTAGAGGAAGCTATAAACAATATAAATCCGGGAATGTCAACGGGACCATATGGCTTCACTGCTGCATTTTACAAAGAGTTTAAAGACGAAATCGGTCCTCTTTTGACAGTTATATTCAATGAAGCGTATAAAGTAAATACGTTGCCTCCGTCGTACTGGTCATCTCACACAGTGCTGATTCCAAAAACTAAAGAAGTCCATAAACTCAGGTCAGTAACAGCGTATAAACCAATAGCCCTGACAAACGTCGAGTATAAAACTATGAAAGTATTGGCCCGAAGACTACCGACGGTTATGAAAGACATCGTGGGACCACGCCAAACATGTGGCATCAAAGGCCGCTCGATTGTCCTAAATATACATAAAGCACACAGTATTCTCGAGTGCTGCGATTACATAGATGAACGTGTCACCATTTTACAGATAGATTTAGAAAAGGCTTTCGACTGTGTGGACCATAGCATATTGTTCGCTGTTTTAAACCATATTAATATTGGTTCAATGATTTGCGAGGGAGTGGCACTGGCGTACCGAAACTGCACAACAAGATTGATCGTAAATAAAAGTCTGGGGGCCCCCGTTAGTGTCAACGTTTGGTACGTCAGGGTTGCCCCCTCAGCCCCCGTTATTTTGCCTGTATATTGAAAGCCTCTGCTTAACCATTCTTAATGACACGCGTATAAATGGCTTCCGGCTACAATCTTCAAAAGTCATGCTGCTTGCCTATGCTGATGATGTGGCCATTTTTTCAACAGACAAGCGCAGCATTCAACAGGCTGTTGACACTGTTCGCGAGTTTAGCTACGTCACAGGAAGTGGTGTCCATTGCCCCAAGTGTCTCGGGCTCTGGCACGAATCCTGGCACATGAAATCCGACCACTTTGCAAATGTGCCATGGGCGACAGTCCCGGGCAAGTACTTGGGCGTCCCGCTCGATGCGTACCGAGACAGTGCCGAATATTGGCAGGACCAAGTGAAAGATACGAAGGAAAAAGCCGAAAAGTGGAGGGGGGCGAGTTTGTCAATCTTTTCCAGAGCCACCGTCTCCAACCTGTTCTTTATGAGCAAGCTTTGGTACGTGCTGCAGGTGCTGCACTGCTCGCGAATTAATGGGCAGAAGTTTCACCGCATCTTCACCGTGTTTGTGTGGGCTTCCCAGTGGGAACGATGCAGCCGTACCAACTTGTTCAGACGGGTTAAAGACGGTGGCCTTGGCCTTGGTCACTTGTTTTTGCGCCAATTTGTGAACAGGTTTTTGTTTTTTAGAGACCTCACCGATCCATTCCTGCGTACCCTGTGTCAATTGCGCCTCGGTAGATGTCTCCTTGAATATGTTGTGACTACCGAAGCCCGTGCAGGAGGGATTGGCGGGTTCTGTAGAGAAGTTGTGTTTAGTAGAAAATTTCTTTCAGTGAAATCTTCAAAAGAGTACCTGTGGAGCGTAAAAAGAAAAGAACTTGATTTTGCATTATGTGACATTGTGTTTCCAGTGCCGCTTTAACGGGCTATGTACAGTGGAGGACCAGGAAGCAATGTATTGAAAAGGGTTAAAAAGATGCACGTGCAGCCGGAAACCAAAACATTCTTTTTTAAACTGCACTCGGACACATTGCCAGTGAAAGTGTTTTTGGAAC
>NC_134702.1:61756034-61776034 GCF_043290135.1 Rhipicephalus microplus
CGTTTGTCCAGTTTATTGAACGTTGCGTTATAAAATAGTACAAACCATCGGTAGCGTGGCCGGGCGGTCTAAGGCGCTGGTTTAAGGCACCAGTCTCTTCGAGGGCGTGGGTTCGAATCCCACCGCTGCCAAGCCTTTATTGCTCTTCTATCTGGTGGTTTGTCTAGTTTATTGAACATTGCGTTAAAAAATAGTACAAACTTCGGTAGCGTGGCCGGGCGGTCTAAGGCGCTGGTTTAAGGCACAAGTCTCTTCGGGGGTGTGGGTTCGAATCCCACCGCTGCCATGCTTTTATTGCTCCTCTATCTGGTGGTTTGTCCAGTTTATTGAACATTGCGTTATAAAACAGTACAAACCATCGGTAGCATGGCCGGGCGGTCGAAGGCGCTGGTTTAAGGCACAAGTCTCTTCGGGGGTGTGGGTTCGAATCCCACCGCTGCCATGCTTTTATTGCTCCTCTATCTGGTGGTTTGTCCAGTTTATTGAACATTGCGTTATAAATCAGTGCAAACAATCGGTAGCGTGGCCGGGTGGTCTAAGGCGCTGGTTTAAGGCACAAGTCTCTTCGGGGGTGTGGGTTCGAATCCCACCGCTGCCAAGCTTTTATTGCTCCTCTCTCTGGTGGTTTGTCCAGTTTATTGAACATTGCGTTAAAAAATAGTACAAACCATCGGTAGCGTGGCCGGGTGGTCTAAGGCGCTGGTTTAAGGCACAAGTCTCTTCGGGGGTGTGGGTTCGAATCCCACCGCTGCCATGCTTTTATTGCTCCTCTATCTGGTCGTTTGTCCAGTTTATTGAACATTGCGTTATAAAACAGTACAAACCATCAGTAGCATGGCCGGGCGGTCGAAGGCGCTGGTTTAAGGCACAAGTCTCTTCGGGGGTGTGGGCTCGAATCCCACCGCTGCCAAGCTTTTATTGCTCCTCTCTCTGGTGGTTTGTCCAGTTTATTGAACATTGCGTTATAAATCAGTGCAAACAATCGGTAGCGTGGCCGAGCGGTATAAGTCGCTGGTTTAAGGCACTGGTCTCTTCGGGCGCGTGGGTTTTAATCCCACCGCTACCGAGCTTTTATTACTCCTCTATCTGGTTGTTTGTCCAGTTTATTAAACAATGCGCTATAAAATAGTACAAACCATCGGTAGCGTGGCCGAGTGGTCTAAGGCGCTGGTTTAAGGCACTAGTCTTTTTGGGGGCGTGGGTTCAAATGCCACCGCTGCCAAACCCTTATTGCTTCTCTATCTGGTCCTTTGTCCAGTTTATTGAACATTGCGTTATAAAATAGTGCAAACCATCGGTAGCGTGGCCGAGCGGTATAAGGCGCTGGTGTAAGGCACCTGTCTTCTCAGGGGCGTGGGCTTGAATCCCACCGCTGCCAATCCTTTATTGCTCTTCTATCTGGTAGTTCGTCCAGTTTATTGAACATTGCGTTATAAAATAGTGCAAACCATCGGTAGCGTGCCCGAGCGGTCTAAGGCGCAGGTGTAAGGCACCTGTCTCCTCAGGGGCGTGGGCTCGAATCCCACCGCTGCCAAGCTTTTATTGCTCCTCTATCTTGTCGTTTGTGTAGTTTATTGAACATTGCGTTATAAAATAGTGCAAACCATTGGTAGCGTGGCCGAGTGGTCTAAGGCACTGGTTTAAGTCACCAGTCTCTTCGGGGGTGTGGGCTCGAATCCCACCGCTGCGAAGCTTTTATTGCTCCTCTATCTGGTCGTTTGTCCAGTTTTTTGAACATTGCGTTATAAAATAGTACAAACCATCGGTAGCGTGACCGAGCGGTCTGAGGTGCTAGTATAAGGCTTCTGTCTCTACGGGGGTGTGGGATCGAATTCCACCTTTGCCATACTTTTTGCTCACCTGTAAACTTACCCTTCTTAAGCAAACAAGCGTGAGTGTCAAAACGTACGTCGGTATCACATAACTGCTGTTTTAGGCTCCACTTCTGCCTGAACCTTCTTCAGAGAAATACTTCAAGAAAGGAGCACAGAGAAAAGTAAATACAAAAAAGGCATTACGAATCTTCAACTTTTGTACACGCTTGCCTGAAGTGCTCGAATGGACAACTGCATGGGCCACTTTACACATTGTCTCGCAAAACACAGTCTTCAACATTCCTTTTAATTTCTACTCTATCTCAAGAGGGTCGAGCGCTCCTCTGCGTGTGCCTATTTTGTACTGTGCATTTGTGGTCAGCAGATCGATGAACTTGGCTGAGTGGTTTTTCATAATTTCTGCTTGCGCTTCGTCTTACGAGCCGGGTACGAGCCAGTCATGTCTTTGTTGTACTAAAGAACGTATCCAGGGCAGGCACTTTTCTTTGTCGCTTTCTCGTTTTGAGGTAGCAAAGAAGCAAAGGCCACCTTTCTATGATTCTTAATTCTGCAATCAATAAAGAATATCAAGAAGTCAAACCACTGATAATTGAAATATGGTGTCACTGTGGTAAAGGCGTCTGATATAGCGTGACTACCCAATTAGAAATGCGTAGAGACAATAGAACGAAGGTGCTACCCTATCAAGGTCAGCAAACACCAGTGAGCCAAGCAACAACATGTACAAATAGTTTGTCTGTTGATGCAGTGCGTTATAGTCAAGTGTCTATTTCCACATAGTGCACATTGTCTACAATTCTGCTCTCAAGAGCTCGGAATATGAGCATCAACTTTGGGCTGTCTCGAGAGCCTGTGAAGTGGCGGCCAAGCTAAGTCTAACAGTCCCCACGTTGGAGCGGCCCATGGTGTCGCCCTAAGAGGTGCCACTTCTGCGGATCTTCAAATAATTTTTTTTGTTCAGCACCGCAAATACGATAGCAACCATAGGAAACCCAAGCTCAAATGTGGCCGCAACGCTTGAGTGGCGGAGCTTTGCGTTTCTGGGCAACAAGGTTTTTCTTTTTTCTTTTCATCCAGCATGCTGTGGATAGACACTGCCAATAAAGACGGTTTGGCACCGTATGACAGTGGTTGCGGTAAGGACATGTGGGCGCATGCGCATTTAATTCAACCTGAATTAATGCTAGTCAGCTGTGGTTACGTTGTGACGCAGCATATATACAATCTGAGAGCTGTGCGCGTGCGCGGAAACTTGGGCGGCTGGGCTGTCGTAAAAGAGCACGCCATGGATGTTTCCAGTTACGATAAAGGCAGTGGCGCCGCTCGACGTTGCGTTGAAAGTCTTTAGGGCTACTCCTACGAGTAATTTTGCCATCGTCATAGGTGTCATATTCAGAATAATGCAAGCATGATATATACCTATGGCATCCGCATGTGGACTGCTGTAGGATAGGTTTGCTGCAGCATGGAAAGGGGGATTCATATAAGTGCGCTTGAGGTGTGGAGAAGAGAAAGGGGATGCTGTCGCGCTGTTGAACGTGTTAAATATTTTATTGTCCGCAACAAGACATGCAGGACGTCGGCTTGGCTAAATCCAAGACGACTGGGCGAAAACGTCTTCCTCGCAATATCCGATTGGTGCAAAGCCTCAACGAAGTGATTAGGCTGGTCACTTCTTGAGCGCTCTACCTTCTGGTCTAATTGTGGAGATGGAACTCCTAATTTCAGCATTGTTTACAAAGCAACTTTAGGAAGGGTTTCAAAGGCTGGAAGCATTTTAGTTTATGTACATGCAGCTTCACTTCATATAGTTATTATTCAATAAAAGCATGGCCATCTTACATCGCATTACTTAAAAAAAACGTTCTGTTCAGGAATGGAAATTTGCGCGACAAAGAACAGTAAAACAATACGCATGATACAATATGTTGCTTCAAAGTGGTACGCACATAGCCGCTGTAAGTTCAACTTAGAATCACCGTGATACACCTGACAAGGAACAAACCAATATGTACAAAGACTGCGCTTCGGTTTGTTAACACTGAATTATTGCTTCTGCTCGCTTGCTATTGCGCTAAGATCCAGAGTGAACAGCCTTATCACGTCCATTAGCAGATGTAATAATGTCGCTCTTATAGATGACTGCTGTGGATGACAACTGGGCTATATGCATCAGAAGATTCGTGACTCATTGAAACATGAATTTATAAGCCCAGCACCACAGAAAGTGTTGTAGCAGTGCGCCGAGCTGAAAAAAATTGTTGATAAGGCAAATTTTTCTTGTTCGAAGAAATGTTTTTAATTCTCCGGCCCACATGCCCGTGTTACAGTCCTAAGAGAAAAAAAAATGAACCACGGGAAATCTGTTGTGTACTTGCAACTTGCTCGAAGTTGGTTTGAGTATCACTGCAATAGGTTGATTTAAATTTCGGTTTGAGAGGAATCGACCTTTACATATACAATCACCTTTTGCCTGGTGCTTCAAGCGCTGTCGTATATATAGCCAATCCAGTACACGCAACCGTTTATTTCGGGACAGCTGGCATTCACGTTAACATGCTTCCAAGGCTCACTGAGGATTATCAAGCAAACTTGCATGCGTCATACGTGAAATACAGCGTATTCATGTATTTTACAGCAATCAATGTTTTCAGTAGTATTGCTTGGTGGGACCATGTTAGCACTCCTCACGTCGTTTCTGACGCAGTTCGCAGAAGCTCGATGAGAACGGGAAGTGGAGCGAGTCTACATTTCCTGAGCATGTGATTTTGGTTCATTGTACAAAAAATGAAAATAAAGCAGATTTTGAGGGGAACATAGAATAATAACAAATGAAACTTACGATGACGATCGTAAGGGTTTTGTCTGGCACGCTCACGCTGTTAGCAATAGGCCTTAAAGGAAGCGGTATTTTGATGTAATTTCAATATTAAATTGTCTTCCATAATGTATTGTGAATTTGCCTCAATAAACTTTATGATTGGAACATCACACGGGGCCTTGTGAATGTGAAACCCCAAGCAGGAGTGTTGGAATGCAGAAAACGTTTCAAATAAAGTATCACATTTAATTTCACTTGGCGCTTTGCTTTTTCAACATGAATGACAAACCGCCTAGTTCTTACAAGCATTCAAGCTGCGCAATGTAAGAAAAGTTGGAGTGAAAGCAAGATCATCCTCACTTACGCGTCTGCAATATAGGACTGAAGCGTGAGAACTTACGGAGACTCTAAATGTAAGCTCATGCTTGTATTTATGTGTGCGCGTCTATACCAACCTCCTGAGTTTATACGCTTGTACGTACACACGCTGAAGCTAAAAGCTTGGTTGTGGAAACAAGGAGGATTGGTTGAGATCCTCTCTGGCTTGGCTACTCTAGTGGTATGTATGTTGTATTGCAAAGAGCAGTGCCATAGTACAACATGTCAAATATTTTTGCATTCTTATAGCAAGCACAGTGAGCACTCAGCCAGCACTACTCATTTGTAGTACTAAAATGTTCGGAAACAATGTAGATTTTAGACAAACTAAAGTGTCCTTTCAAAATTTTTATCGCTTATCAACATGTGAGATCGACCCCCACATCTGTAGCTCACGTAGGTTGTGACATGAGTGTTTTATCTGTGAACTTCTTGAAAAAGCAAAAGAAAGGAAAAACGATTTTACCATAACAAGCTTGCAATTTTGACCCTGGTACTCTACCAGGGTCAAAATCACTACCAGGGGCAAAACCACATTTCCCTTTACTGTCAACTCACGTATTTTTGCACTATGGGCATCTCACACTGCCACGCCTTTTTGAAAGTCTAGTTTATAGTATTCATAAGGGTGAACGAAATAACCATAGTACTTGGCCAACCGGCCAGCCATGGCAGTAACTTGCGTTGTGGACACAAGTACCTAGATGGAAAACTAGTATGGTATAACATGATTGCATGGGTGTGAGGCAGGGGGACACAATCTCCCCAATGCTGTTTACTGCGTGCTTACAGGAGGTTTTCAGAAGCCTAGAATGGGAACAATCAGGAATAAGAGTTAAGAGAGAGTACATTAATAACCTGCGCTTCGCCGATGACTTTGCATTGCTGAGTAACTCAGGGGATGAATTGTAACTCATGGTTACGGAGTTAGACAAGGAGAGCAGAAAGGTGGGTCTTAAAATTAATCTGCAAAAAACGAAAGTAATGTACAACTACCTCTGAAGAGAGCAGCGCTTCGAGATACATGTAATAGTGCCCTTCAAGTTGTAAAAGACTATGTCTACTTAGGGCAAGTAATAACCGTAAAGCCGAACCACGAGATTGAAGTAACTAGAAGATTAAGAATAGGACAAAGCACATTTGGCAAGCACTCTCAAATTATGACAAGTAGATTGCCACTATCCCTCAAGAGGAAAATATATAACAGCTGTATCCAGCAGAAACCTGGAGACTTACAAAGAGTGTTCAGCTTAAATTGAGGATGATGCCGCGAGCAATTGAAATAAAAGTGGTAGATGTAACCTTAAGAGACAAGAAGAGAGCAAAGTGGATTAGGGAACAAACAGGTTCTAAGGATGTCATAGTTGAAATCAAGAAGAAGAAATGGACATGGGCCGGGCATGTAGCGCGTAGACAGGATAACCACTGGTCATTAAGGGTAACTAGTTGGATTCCCATAGAAGGCAAGTGGGTTAGGGGGAGGCAGAAAGTTAGGTGGGCAGATGAGATTGAAAAGTTTGCGGGTATAAATTGGCAGCAGCAAGCGCAGGACCGGGTTAACTGGCGGAACACTGGAGAGGCCTTTGTCCTGCAGTGGACGTTGTCAGGCTGATGATGATGATGATGATGATGATGGTTGCACGGAAAACACAAGCAACATACCCTAACACGAAAATCATAACATGCGTGTCATGTAACCGCATGACAACATTCCACGCTCATGATGCGCTCGTGGCCATTTCGCTAGCGTCGTATATACCAAATTAGTCATTACGGTACGTGAATCGATGACGAAGGTATTTGAGTGGTGCAAGCATGATAATCATCAGGTGCTTGTCATGTAGCAACATGACTACATGCCGCGCTAATGATGCGCTGGCGGTCGTTTTGCTAGCTTCACTTATACCAAATTTGGTATTACGGGACGTGAACGGACGACATAGGTAAATGACAGATCCAAACATGATAATGACGACATGCATGTCATGTAACAACGTGACTACATGCCACACTCGTGATGCGCTCGCGGCAGTTTTGCTAGCTTTACATATGCCGAATTTGGTATTACGCGATGGTAATGGATGACGAAGGTATGTGACTAGTGCAAACATGATACTCATGAGATGCGTGTCGTGTGAGAACATGACTACATGCCACAGTCAAGGCGCCAATACATTTCGACGAGACGCGGTGCGCGTGCTCGCCGGCATTCATTTCGTCGCGTCACGCTAACGTTGACACGCCAAGCGCCGGTTTCGCCATATACTCGGAGGCGTGCGCCGCGCTGCGTTGCTTTGACGCATGCGCGTTTCAGCACGTCCAGCGTCTGTCCGTCACGAAAACAGGCAGACGCAGTGTTGTCTCGGTAATGCATCGGTGCGAAAGGCAGCATGTCGCAATTCGCGCCGGTTGCCGTCGGGCCGCGCCGACGGACGCTGGTCGCGCCGGTCGCACCTGGCGCCAGACTACAGAGTGCTCACGTTTCGCTAACGTAGCGTCGTTGTGCCCAGTGTGAGCACGCGTCAACGCTACATTGAAGTATACTGGGCCCTTCATGATGCACTCACGGCCATTTTGGTAGCTCAACATGTAACAAATTTGGTGTTACCTGACGTCAATGGATGTTAAAATACATGACTGGTACAAATATGACAATCCTGACACGCATGCCACATAATAACATGACAGCATACCATGCTCATGGCGTGCTCGCGGCTGTTTCGCTAGCTCCACATATGCTAAAAGTGGTATCACGTGACGTGAATAGATGACGACGGTAAACGACACATCCAAACATGATAATCGTAACACGGAAGTCATGTACGGCATCATTTACCTCCACCTCGTAACGTTGTGCTGATTTTAAAGCGGCATATCAACCTTTCTCGTTCGTGCTTCGCATATCATCGATTCCCAAAGTATGTGGGATCTGCCAATTTTTTTCTAAACACTTTACATGTATACTGGTGTAGCATGACTTCTCATCGTGTGTCTATAGGTGAGAACGGCTTTATGCTCTCCCATAGTAAAGTAACATGTACTCTAAGTCGATAACGACTTTTAAATGTGAAGCATTTTTTAGCGAACTTCGGCGACTTTGAGCATATCTATCTATCGATCTAGCTGCTTACGTTTGGGTGCTCTCGTGGTCAGCTTCTCAACTTGGCGTGAACAAAAATTAGCATGGGAGGGTAAGATGGTTTGACGAACATCACGCGCTTGTCAAGACATTAAACATTTTACGATCCCATTGCGTACGTCGTGAAACACTTCCCGCCAGACAGTGGCACATACCCTTGCGCGGGTATGTGCCACTGGTATGCGGGTATGTTCCACAGGTAATTGACACCTAATATCTACCTAGGAATACGAGAACACACATGGACAATTTTAAGGCTCGAGTGTTAAAAAAATACCCGACTTTGGTAGCGTCGACCCGACGAATGTAAAGAATAAATGCCAGGGTCTCAGCTGGAATCAAACCTAGCATTTTCCGTGGAAATGAAACATTTTACCACAGAGCTACGCGAGGTCTTGGTTGGAACTATTCAAATAGACGCTCTTTGTGAAACCTCAATAGTGCACGGTTGCAGTGCTGCCCACCCAGTTTTATAAACATTACACATGTACTCCTTTATTAGAGCCGTCCCGTCGGGTTAACGTCCATTGTGGTTAGTTGTCATGCGCTGAAGTTGATTTATGTAGAAGTCTCCAGGCCCAGCATCCTCGCTAGCATCAGCGCTTCATATCAGCTTCTGGTGTGTCTACTACGCATGTTCCAGTTGGCATCAATGCGCAAGTGCAAACAACTGGTTATATAAATACCTGCAACTCTTCGGCATATGTCTGTGCGTGCAACAATTGTACATATATTTAGCGTCATTTCATGACGTGTCGCTCAATAAAAAAATGCAACACGTTCAACTGCGTAACCTCTATTCCCAAGTACCTGAGACATGCTCAATGTTTCTAAACACACCACGCTGTGAATTCGTTCACGGCTTAATTTTTGTCAGCAAGGCCTCATCAAGTTTGAGGCCCACGGGATGGCTTTATGCTCTTTCGTAGTAGAGTACCTAGTACTCTAAATTGTAACCCACTTTTTCTAATCAACTCGCTTGCAGACGCTGCCTGCGTTGGGGCTGCGAGGCGAGAGACCTTTTGGAGTTATTTTTATAACTACCTATAACTATGTTTCTTCCATTATATGTCGAATGTTGCTGACTTTGGAAAAAAGAAACAATCTCTCAAGGGAGCAAGAATGGTTACATTGTATGTCCGTGCCAGTTCTAATTTCGGAAGAGAAACTGGTTCCTAGCGAGAAAAAGCCTAGACATCAAGATTTCCGATGTGATCAATTAAGTAACTATTTGCAAACATCGCGAACATTTCTTCCAATCGTTTTGGATCGCACGTAACTACAAAACATAAGCGTGATGTTTTATCGGTTACGGCACTCAAATGTATTTATATCCACACTATCAAATATTGTTCATGCAAATTTGCAGCTAACGTTCGTGTTGACTAGAACATTGTTACGGAAAAAAAAGGCTTATTCGCAGGAGCGTAGCCAGGGGTGGCACACCGGGCTCATGTATCCCCTCTTCACCCCTCGAAATCTCTTTTTCACCATTGCACACAGAGCTTTAAATGACCATTTAAAGGCGCATCATGATCACCATCATCAGCCTGACTACGCAAACTGCAGGGCAAATGCCTTCCCCATGATCCGCCAATCAACCGTGTATTGTGCTTTCTATTGCCATGTTATACCTGCGAACTCTATAATTTCACAGGCCCACATAACTTTCTGTCTCCCCTTCGTGCGTTTACCTTCTCTGGGAATCCAGTCGTTACATATTATGACCAGTGGTTGTCCTGCCTACGTGCTACGTGCCCGGCCCATGTCTATTACTTCTTCGTTTCAACTATATTATCATTGACCCCGGTTTGTTCCCTGACACACTATGCTCTATTTTTGTTTTTCAGGATACCACCTATCATTTGTCTTTCCGTCGTTTACTGTGTCACCCTGAATTAAACCTCAACCCCCTTCGCAATAGGGACGCTTCTCCCTAAATCAAGGGAGTGCCCTTCCCCTCCCCCCCCAAAAATTGCTGTCTACGCCCCGGCTAGTAATACACGAGCTTGAAAGGAGGTCGAGCAGCCGAGTGTCTTTACCATTAGACCACCGCGGCAGGGCCCATTAGAATATATTCTGCGGCCGTACATCGATCACAGAAAGCGTGGATACAGCGTTGTAGCCTATTTCACTGCGTCAGATGATCGGAGGATACTCAAGTGGTGGAGCTAAAAGGAACGGAACAGTTAATGCAATGCCATGCACATGACGTTTGGGTGTCGTGGTGACGTGAGGAGCTGATGTGAGGACGACGTTCAATTAGAAAGACGTAAAACATTACAGCAACAAACACTGATAACATCTACGGGAACATTTGTGCATGTTACATCTGCGCAATTCACAGCAACCAGTTCACAGCATTATATATTCCAAAAATTACGAATCTCTCCCATATTGAAATGAACGCGTTGCCGCCGAGGAGGATGTAAAAAATTTCATTAATCCTCCTTAATTGCCTCTGAACGCTCTGCCATATGGTATATAGTGCACTCTAAATACTTCAAACGTTTTAAATATAAACTTTTGTCTTCGGCTAGCTATACAACTCGCTCATTTCATTTACTTGAGCTCTTAAGCTCTGCGGTGAAGGACTCGTACAGTTCATAAGGGAAGTTATGGTGTCCTCGCACCCTTAAATGTGCTCGGAGGCTGGCTTTCGAACAGACGCACGAGTTTAAGACTGGTCGCGTCACTGGAACAAATTAAGATTAATGCAGCCTTCGAGCAGTGGTAAGTGGACGTGTGGACATGAAGGGCGAATAAACATGTGTAAAAGTTCCCTGAAATACCGCGAATTCACGGAGCATCAGGGAAACGTCTCCCCGGAGGATGAGCTTCACCTCAGATGTCGCCGAATCAAGCCTGTAGCCAGGAAATAAGAAACTTATTTTGGGGGAGGTGAGCTTTAGGTACCTTTTTCTGCCCCATCCTTCAAGCGGAAAAACTTTATATGGCGTGAGGATTCCTGCAAAAGCGCGTTCGTACGTACTTCAATCTAAATACTTTGCTTTCTCTCTATTGTGTCTTCACTAACCGTCACTTCACCTGCTTCATTGCGTTCCGTGGTAACACATTAGGAGTGTTTCAAGAAATGTGTCCAATATTGCCTAAACATTAGGGAGCCTACATGAACGGCCGTTTTTAGGGTGGAGACATCTTAATAAGTGCCTTCAAGAAACTCAGCCAAAACCAGCGGGCAACGGGGCACGCTGTTACCAGCTTCCACCAAATTCAGCATAGTTTTCTGTGCGCCGCCATTTTGGAGCAAGCCGCCCTTGTTACAACACACAACACCTGGGCTTTTGACAGCGGCGGTTCTCAGGGTCGTGTAAGCGACCCAGTTCTCAAAGTGAGCGCACGAAGAAATTCGCAGCCCACACACAAACACTTGCGACATAATACTGAGGTTACTCTGACACAAACGCAAGCGTGGCAACAGCTCAGACTAGCGAGCGCGTCTCCGTACGAACGCGTCCCGTTTGTGGGCTTCCTACTCGCAATGCGTGGACGCAGCAACGACAACTTCGGTTATCTACTCATTCGCGGACACCGCGAAACACATATACGTGTGCCGCAGGAAAAAACAGTGAACGAAATACGCAGTACTTACAGATCAAATACGAGACGCACTGGTGGGCTCCCAGCCGTCTCGCTTCACTTGAGCCAGCCATAGTTGTCGTCAGCCAGGGCTCGCTGGGAAGCGGAACATTCGCACCCCCTTTCTGTTGTGGTTAGTGCAGAGCGGTACGCAGTATCCAGGCATTCTAAGGCTTCACCGGCAGCGTTTAACACGCTACCGCAACGTTCGACGCCGTGTTATTGAGAACTAAACACAACCGGGCGTAGACGCAGTGCGGGCACCAAGATGGGGTTACAGCGCGGCGTTTCTGTCTGGCAACATTGTGTTTTAGCGTGCGGCGGCATGTAGTGGGTCAAAGGCTGACATCACCCTTAACACGGCCGTTCATGTAGGCTCCCTATAAAACATTACAAAAAGGCGCCATCTGCGGGTTCCCTACGGCGTTCCGCCTGCTGTGGAAGAAGGCATATCCCTAAGCACACTACGTATATTTCCAAAGTAATTAAAGAAATTTAAACAATTAACCCTTTAAGTAGCACAAATAGCTGATCGGATCCAGTAGGTGAATTCAAGTTCTTCCTACGAATAATAATCCACAGCCACTCTAAATTATTTGAAAAGCGGCCACTGGTAATCACCACCGAGCGATGAAATCTGGCCAACTGGCCAATTTAACCGGTGACTAAACAGTGCATCTACCACTCAATTCGAAAACACCCTCTATGACGACATTGCTTGCCTCACCGTTATCAAACGTCAAGCAAAACACTTTATATCGTGGCCACTTATGGTGCATTCAGACGACGGACTGAATCCGGATTTCTCGTGGATGCGGACGGGTAATCCGCGGATGATCCGCCTGCAGGCGCATCCACACGACGAACGGTGTCCTAGGAGAAAACAGCCGGATTACCCTCGACAGCAGGTTCGGCGCTCACCTGGGCGCGCTGAAAGCAGACCGGTTTGAGAGTATTCAACATGGATGCCCGCAAGAAGCGACGCTTGACTGCGATGTCTGTCGCGTTGTGACAAATGAACGAGGAGTGTTATTCTTCCAAGAGAAAAGGAAGTTGCTGGCAGAATGTTCTTTCAACTACATTGTTACCCACTTGTAGAACTTCTGAACGTGTCTCCCATCCTTTTTTTTTTAAAAAGCGGCACGTCGCCGGTTGCAGAAGTTAGAATATTTCACGCTCACACGTCTAAGAATCTCGCGCGTCAAACGACGGCGGCGACATTTCCCGAACCGCTAAAAGTGATTTCTGCGTATTTAATCACCTGAGAACAAAGCCCCCGGAAGCTAACTAAACCATGCTCAAGCGTAGATGATGCCGACCAGTCATGCAGCTATCCGCGAGCCATGGAGGACATGCCGCGAGCAGACGAAAAGTGTACTGGTTGCCAGAAACCCCGAGCTATTCCGCTGAAGTACCGGCTTTCTCCCGCCAGAATCTTGATGCGAGAAACAGGTTGGGATCATCCGTCCGCGAGCCGCGCGGACGAGTCGCGGACGAGTGGAATCGCTGATGTGAGGTCACGTGACGCGCCGTCCGTCCCGCCACATCCGGATTTGGTCCGTCGTCTGAATGCACCATTATCGACGCTCGCTTATCCTCCTACCCCGATGAGAGGGAAACAGTGTTGTTGAGGGCGTTTTCAAAGGTAATGGTTAATACGCTGTTCGGCGCGTCAGTTTTGGTTTCGCTTCTGAATTAGCTAGATCAAAACTTGTCGGTGATTACCAGTGGCTGCTTTTCGAAAATTTTATTGTGGCTGTGGGCGATTTGTAGTAAAGACAAGAATTAACCCTTTTGACTCGACCGGCTATTTTCACTGGTTAAAAGTAAATTGCTGCCCCGTCACGGTGATCTAGTGGCTAAGGTACTTGGCTGCTGACCCGCAGGTCGCGGGCTCGAATCCCGGCTGTGGCAGCTGCATTTCTGATGGAAGCGGAAATGTTGTAGGCCTGTGTGCTCAGATTTCGGTGCACGTTAAAGAACCCCACGTGGTTGAAATTTCCAGAGCCCTCCATTACGGCGTCTCTCATAATCATATGGTGGTTTTATGACGTTAAACCCCACATATCGATCAAACCAATCAAAAGTAAATTGCTTTATTTCGCTAAAGACTACCGAAATGATGCTTGAACACACCTGAACATGCCTTCTGCATAAGTGAAGGGAACGCCGTAGGTAGCGTGTTGATGCCTATTTTCTGTAATTTTCTTTAATATTGGACGCACTTCTTGAAACACCCTTCTGGCTCCTTTGTAATATGTTAAAAACTAGGCCATCCGCGTTTTTACGTTTCCGCCACTTCGATGCAATGCATGCACTCCTTTACGATAGCATGCAATCATAACCATTCATAAACTTTATTTATTTTAGTCTGGCAGCTCGTACTTGCAATAACTTTCCCTCAAACATTCCTTCAATATATTTTTTAAAGAAAGAGCACTCACTAAAGAAAATTATACTCGGTTTGCTTTACATATTACCTTCTTGCTACTAAAACTTTGATTTGTGGTAGATTCACTTCTGAGTTCACAGCATTGTCATTCAGCTGGAACACTATTTTATTTTTATTATTTTATTTGTGAAATACTGCAGGCCAAAAAGGCCCAAGCAGGAGGGGCACAAACACAAACACAATATCAGTACATGAGTGACACAGCTTCACTAAAATACATCTGTGTAAGAGGAGAGCGAGTAGAAGATAAACATCAAAACAAAGAAAGCACGCGATCAGTACATGAGTAACACAGCTTGACTAAAATACATCTGTGTAGGAGAAGAGCGAGTAGAAGAGAAACATAAAAAAAAAATCAAGCGATATTGGGAGGGGGGGGGGTCAAGATTCACAGAATTAAACATTGGGTTCATCAAGATCGAAGGTTTGGAGGAAATCAGAAGGCAAGTTATTCCATTCTGTTACAGTTCTCGGAAAAAGGAAAACTTAAATAAATCTGTCCGCGCAAAATACGGAGTTAAAGATCGGACATGAGAATGACGAGTTTGCCTGGTCGAAACTTGGGTTACATAATGTGATGGGTCTAGCCCAAGTTTATTGTTAATTAGTGAGTCCAAGAATTTTAGACGGAGAAGCTGGCGCCGCGATTGTAGCGTCTGGAATTCGTTATCTCGCATTAGTTCCGTAACTGATGTACCACGACCATACTTTGAGTAAATAAAACGCACTGCTCGTCTTTGAATCTTTCCGAGGGAATATATGTTAGACTTAGTATGCGGATCCCATACAATACAAGCGTATTCAAGCTTTGGACGTATTAAAGTGTTATAAGCTAATAGTTTCACTTGCGGCGGGGCGTCTCTGAGTTTGTGCCTTAAAAGACACAGTTTACGGAAAGCCGATGACGAAACATCGGCAATGTGTGCATTCCAGGACAACTTATTCGTTATCGTTATACCTAGGTATTTGTATTGACTGACTTCTTTTAAGGGTTGGCTTTTGGAGGAATAGGAAAACTGAAGGGGATTTTTCTTGTTAGTAATTCGAAGGCAAACAGATTTATCGAAATTGAGCACCATGCCCCATTTGTTACACCACGAAAGAATATTGTTAAGGGCAGTGTCGAGAGCAACCTGGTCATCTGGCGATTGTACATCTGTGAAAATAATGCAGTCGTCTGCAAAAAGTCTTATTTTAACCGGATCAGTAATAGCATTAACAATATCATTGCAATAAATTATAAACAGCAGCGGACCTAGAACACTACCCTGCGGTACGCCGGAATCTACTGGGAGATGAGGTGATGTCTGTCCACAGACGTCGACATACTGTTTCCGGCCATTCAGGTAAGCAGACACCCAGGATACTAGGTAGTTTGGAAGCCCTATAGTCTGCAATTTCTCGATGAGCTTGTTATGGGGAACACGGTCGAATGCTTTACTGAAATCTAAAAACAGTACATCGACCTGACCAGCTTTGTCTAAAATAGAAGCAATGTGATGAATAACTGAGACCAACTGGGTGACTGTGGAAAACCGTTTTCTAAATCCATGCTGAAAGGGAGATAAAATGTGGCTATCATCTAAGAAGCTGTTTATACGAGTGGCAATTATATGTTCTAGCATTTTGCAACATGCGGAAGTCATAGAAATGGGACGGTAGTTTGGTATGCACTCTGGGTCCCCCTTTTTCCCAAAGGGCAGAACACGTGCCAATTTCCAATCGATGGGTAAAGTTGCTGAACTTATTGAGGCTCGGAAGATCACAACAATGTACTTGGCCAATATTTCGGCATATCGCCGGAGAAATGCATTGGGTATGTTGTCTGGTCCAGGGGTTGATTTAACTTTTAATCCGTGACATTGAATTGCGTGACATTAGACTGTCTTGTAGATTACGGAGTTTTAAACCGCCATGATTTCCGTATTTGCGTTACTTGCAACTAATATGGTGTAATTCAAGATCCATCGGTTCTGTTTAACTGTCAGTAATGCTTGTTCAGTCTTATATCACCATTTAGTTAACTCGTTCTCATGTCTCTGAAACTTTAGCAAGTTTTACCGCTTTGTGTCACATCATTTCATGGCTTTTTTGTTTCACTAATAATAATGAACGTATCAGAATAATGAGTATAATTATTACTCTGTAGGTGAACCGAGCAATGCAAGGAAGCCAGAATGGTGTTGCAGTCAGAAAGCCAGTCAGATGACGCGCATGGTTTTCATCACGGCCGTCTGTAGGTGAGTTCAACTGTTTTTTTCTACGTTTCTACGTTGGACACACAGCGTTCAGACTGTATTCAGCGTAATCAGAACTTTATAACACTCACCCCACTCCCTCTCCCTGCACACTGTGTCTGGGTACAAATAACATGTGAGAGTCCAAGTTGAACTATTAAAAGCATGGAAAATGAACTTGATTAGCCCTTCAGTGGTTTCTCGCACAGTGGTGCTGCATTTGGCATGGCGTGCAGGATCACACATTTGTGGAATTAAGTCTGAAAGGGGTAGGCTGTTACGCAGTGGAGCAATAAAAAAAAACGCTGACAAGGAAACAGCCATTGCCCCGATGATAAAAAGTTGCCATACATTTATAAAAATAAGAAAAAAATCTTTTACTCCTTTTGGTGAGTCTTGACTTTTATATGTCTTTCTTCAAAGATACCCGCTAACTATAAATCGTGAACACTATACTGTCTTTTCAGTGTCCCAGGAGAGTGATTGCCCAAAGGTGTTTCAACGTGTACCTAAAAGGGTACCTTCACCACTTTTCAAAGGTGAGTTTACTCTTCTATATAAATGTCCCGTATACTGAGGTGGCCCTGAACAAGTGTGAAACTGAGCAGATGCTTATAAGACATCTTATTTTCACATTGAAGTCAATTTTATTCGTTTGGCACCTACCAACATGAACATTTGCTTCACGTCAGGCTATGGCATTAATTCCGGCGACTTCATGCAGCAATTGGTCAAGTCGTGAAGACGTGAGGGACCAAAACTTCCAAAACGGATGACGTTTGTGTGTCACCAACAGAAGCACGACGTGGTATCTTTCGTCATAATATCTTGCACGTGAAGAGAATCTCATACCATGTTGTGACGTCAGGGAACGGTAAGAATCGAAACTAGCTTTTTAAAACATATTGCTTTTAATGGGTTCACTCACGTAGAGAAGTTTTTTTTTCAGGGCTTTTGGAAGCTTGGCCCTTCAAGCGTGTGATGCAAGAAAACAACAACTGATAATATTCGTGTGAGTGCCCCTTTAAAGATTGCGACAAGTCAGGACTCACCAGAAAAAGCAACAATCGAGTCTGATCTGCAACCTGTCCTTCGTATTGTTAGTCGCTCCAAGTTCAGTGTTACTCAAAAGGCTGCTGTGCAGCCTTGAATTTTACGCGGCGCTCATTACGTCGCAGATGCCTGCAAACGATAACAGTTTTGTGAACGTGTTCTCCTTCGCTACAAAGCTGTGGGACTCACTTGCACAGCGCCAGGACTTCATTTCTCACGGCTTCTATAGAGGGCGGTACAAACGCAGCATCTGAAGTCGCCTGTCGTATGACAGGTATGGCGAGCGGCTCTGTACGGCGAGTCGTGCACAGCTGTTCACTCCGCTTCGTGTCGATAGCGTGGCCGAGCGGTCTAAGGCGCTGGTTTAAGGCACCAGTCTCTTCGGGGGCGTGGGTTCGAATCCCAATGCTGCCAAATCTTTTATTGCTTCTCTACCTGATCGTTTGACCAGTTCATTGAACATTGCATTGTAATATATTACGAAGCATCGGTAGCGTGGCCGAGCGGTCTAAGGTGCTGGTTTAAGGCACCAGTCTCTTCGGGGGCGTGGGCTCAAATCCCAACGATGCCGAAACTTTTATTGCTTCTCTACCTGATCGTTTGTCCAGTTCATTGAACATTGCATTATAATATATTACGAAGCATCGGTAGCGTGGCCGAGTGGTCTAAGGTGCTGGTTTAAGGCACCAGTCTCTTCGGGGGCGTGGGCTCAAATCCCAACGATGCCGAAACTTTTATTGCTTCTCTACCTGAGCGTTTGTCCAGTTCATTGAACATTGCATTATAATATATTACGAAGCATCGGTAGCGTGGCCGAGCGGTCTAAGGCGCTGGTTTAAGGCACCAGTCTCTTCGGCGGCGTGGGTTCAAATCCCAATGCTGCCAAATCTTTTATTGCTTCTCTACCTGATCGTTTGACCAGTTCATTGAACATTGCATTATAATATATTACGAAGCATCGGTAGCGTGGCCGAGTGGTCTAAGGTGCTGGTTTAAGGCACCAGTCTCTTCGGGGGCGTGGGCTCAAATCCCAACGATGCCGAAACTTTTATTGCTTCTCTACCTGATCGTTTGTCCAGTTCATTGAACATTGCATTATAATATATTACAAAGCATCGGTAGC
Organism: Rhipicephalus microplus; assembly: GCF_043290135.1. Taxonomy (NCBI): domain Eukaryota; kingdom Metazoa; phylum Arthropoda; class Arachnida; order Ixodida; family Ixodidae; genus Rhipicephalus; species Rhipicephalus microplus. The sequence goes on from NC_134702.1 coordinate 61,774,673, forward strand.
GTGGCCGAGCGGTATAAGGCGCTGGTTTAGGGCACCAGTCTCTTCGGGGGCGTGGTTTCAAATCCCAATGCTGCGAAAACTTTTATTGCTTCTCTACCTGATCGTTTGACCAGTTCATTGAACATTGCATTATAATATATTACGAAGCATCGGTAGCGTGGCCGAGTGGTCTAAGGTGCTGGTTTAAGGCACCAGTCTCTTCGGGGGCGTGGGCTCAAATCCCAACGATGCCGAAACTTTTATTGCTTCTCTACCTGATCGTTTGTCCAGTTCATTGAACATTGCATTATAATATATTACGAAGCATAGGTAGCGTGGCCGAGCGGTATAAGGCGCTGGTTTAAGGCACCAGTCTCTTCGGGGCCGTGGGTTCTAATCCCACCACTGCCAAAACTTTTATTTCTTCTCTACAAGGTCGTTCATTCATTGTATTGAATATTGAATTATAAAATAGTGCCAGCCACGGGTAGCGTGGCCGAGCGGTCTAAGGTGCTGGTTTAAGGCACCAGTATCTTCGGGGGCGTGGGCTCAAATCTCAACGCTGCCATAACCTTTATTGCTTCTCTACAAGGTCGTTCATCCAATGTATTGAATATTGCATTACAAAAGAGTGCACCCCATCGGTAGCATGTCCGAAAAGTCTAAGCGCTGGTTTAAGGCACCAGTCTCTCCGGGGGTGTGGGTTCAAATCCCAACGCTGCCAAAACTTTTATTGCTTCTCTACCTGATCGTTTGTCCAGTTCATTGAACATTGCATTATAATATATTACGAAGCATCGGTAGCGTGGCCGAGCGGTCTAAGGCGCTGGTTTAAGGCACCAGTCTCTTCGGGGGCGTGGGTTCTAATCCCACCACTGCCAAAACTTTTATTTCTTCTCTACAAGGTCGTTCATTCATTGTATTGAATATTGCATTACAAAAGAGTGCACCCCATCGGTAGCATGTCCGAAAAGTCTAAGCGCTGGTTTAAGGCACCAGTCTCTCCGGGGGCGTGGGTTCAAATCCCAACGCTGCCAAAACTTTTATTGCTTCTCTACCTGATCGTTTGTCCAGTTCATTGAACATTGCAATATAATATATTACCAACCATCGGTAGCGTGCCGAGTGGTCTAAGGCGCTGGTTTAAGGCACCAGTCTCTTCAGGCGCGTGGGTTCGAATCCCACCACTGCCAAAACTTCTATTTCTTCTCTACCTGATCGTTTGTCCAGTTCATTTAACATTGCATAATAATATATTACCAACCATCGGTAGCGTGGCCAAGCGTACAATAAAGAAAAAAAAGGTAGCTTGGCCAAGCGGTCTAAGGCGCTGATTTGAGGCACCAGTCTCTTCAGGGGAGTGGCTTCGAATCCCACCGATGC